>NC_133755.1:44455000-44755000 GCF_036562045.2 Rhinolophus sinicus | reverse complement strand
ACTTTCATTCTTCATCCAACCGCTGAAACAAAATACTGAAAGTATTATATAAGTGATAATGCTGTGATAAACCATTAGTAAAGGTGAAAATAACCAATTGGGGAAGAAAGAGTATGAAGGAAGATCCAGTTACATTATAGAAGGATTCACTGCAGAATTCTTATAAACTGTGAGTATTTAGGGATTGTTTACATTTAATTAAGAATGTGTCATGGAGACAGAGGGGCTGAGAACTTAATGAGAGCCACTACCAAATAAGGGTAGTCAAAATAAAAATAAAGCTTCTCTGATATAATACAGTAACTTAAAAGGAAGACATTAATTTATTTAATAATCAGCCATAAAACATTAATGATTCATGTCAGAGCTCGTTATATTATCTATGAAGTTTGCTAAGCAAATAGTATAAAGATTCTTTAGTGCTTAAGAAATATAATTTTTTTTTAAACTTATTTAAGTGTGATTTTCCAGGACCCATCAGTGCAATTCAAGTAGTTGTTTCAATCTAGTAGTGGAGGGCGCAGCTCATATTGGCCCATGTGGGGATCGAAATGGCAACCTGATTGTTAAGAGCTCTAACCAACTGAGCTAACCAGCTGCCCCAAGAAATAATCATTTTTAATCAGACGTTTTAGATACATCAGTTTACTTACAAACTATTGATATACTAATTAAATATAATCCTTAGATGGTCATTCAAGTAACTTCCTCCAAGGGCATTCTAAGCAAAATAAATGTAGCCAGAAAATAGGTTCCATCTATATCTTTCGCCATGGATTAATTATACGAGTCTAAACTGACACCTGTCTCAGGTGCTTAAGCAGAAGCTTAACTAAAAGGCTCTATTTAGCACAGCGTTTAGGCAGAGGGAGGTAGAGAAGAAAGAGCACTGCATAGATAACCTGGAATTCTAGTGGGTAGGAATTCTAGTCCTAACTGTTCCCCTAACAAGGTGATTGAATTTGTGCAAATTACTTTCACCCCCCGCCCCACCTCAGTTTTCATATCGGTAAATTAAAAGGTTTAGAGTCTATCAGAATTGATTTGGGGATGGGGGAGGGGAAGTAAATGCACTCCTAGGAGAAACTATTTCCTGCCCCGAAAAAATACTTTTATGCGCGCACACACACCTCGTACACACTACATATCCATGCAAATACACACACAATTTAGTACATAATTTTAGAAGGTTACTATGAGCATTAAATGAAATAAGGAATATAAAGTGCATTTAATACATTTTAAAAACTGTTGTCTCCCCCTTTACTTCCCCAGTGGGAGAGTTCTTTAGCTTCTAAGTTTTGATAAAAGCTACAGAAAAACGTTTTTCAAGTCCCTTTGGGGGGAAAAAAAGATTTTAAAGTATACAACTATCAAGTTGCATGAGATATTCCTCTTTTTATAAGAAGCCATTTCTTTCAACAGTTACTAGGGTTTGTTTTTTAGAGGGGGATGGCAATCTGTCATCAAAGTGTTGACAAGTGAAATCTGACAAGGTTGAGGTGGTATAGCTGCAGGCTACTTCAAAATTTTTCAGCCTTTCCTATTTGAAGAGAAAGGATCTCTATCTTTTTCATTCCTGCTCACTTTGCAACAGTCTTTGATTTATATGGCTTTTTAAAACAGTAACTCTAAATTGACAAATTATTTTGGCAGTTAGCATTGGTTTAGATAAGAGCATTTCAGTGTTCTCTTGTCTTTAACTCCGCTTTTTAGGAATTATTCCTGAAATTCAGTTTATTTTCTCTTCAAAATCACATTCCTTCTATCTGTTCAAGTGTAGCATTAAACTATATTTATGGAATTATAATCTAGAATTAATTATCATGATCACGTTGCCAACATCTCTATTTTCCTAGTTTTTTATTGTTGTGATTGAGAGATATCTTAAAAAATAAGAATTATGTCCACATTTTTTAAGATCAGAAAGGTGGGTACATGTGTTGGAGGTAGTGGTAAGCAAAGATTATGTTATTATTGTTATTATTCACTTATGTAAGCATACTTTTTTGTTTCTAAAATGCCTGATATAAGCCTTTGCAATTATTTTTCAAGGTCATGGGGAAAAAATGCACTTTAACTAGATACAAGTCTCTTTGGAATAATGGAAATTGTGTGCAGCAAAATATTAAAAATGAGCATCAGCAAACAAGATGTTTGTATTAGCAAGAACCTAGAAAATGGCTATGCAAAGGTCAACACTGATCTTTAAATATTAGTAAAATTTAATTTGTTGCATGTAATGAGTAGAAAGAAGAAAACAAAGCAGGCCACAATGAAGAAGCCATTGATAAATCATCTAAATGTCAAAACCGCTTACAGTATGGAAAATGTTAAATTGACAAGATCTATTTAACTAAGTGAATTAAATAGTTTGAATAATGCCCTAGAGAAATATTTTCCCAATTTAAGTGTAACAGGAGATTTATAAAGATTTTTGCCACAATTTATTTGGGAAAAGTGAAGGGACTTTTACTGTTTTTTTCCTAGGCATAGATTTTCTTCTAACCTCTTTTAGTAAGAAGGATGCACAGGTTCTCTTGGAACATAGGAATCTGTTGCCCTTTGCTTAATCTGGAAATAGCATCATCTGACTAATTTTTAGCAGCTGTGAAGAACCACCTTCTGGCTACGGTACTTTGCACAGCATTTGCTGAATTGACTTCAAAGAGCTTTCTGTTATGTCATACCCAAGTTTTTTTAAATATGAATTTTATATTCCCTTATTTTTTCATATGTAAAATTTATGAAAAAATTTTAAAAGGACTAAATATGTCCAATGTACATAAAAAGGTTTACTATTGATACACAAAGGGATAAAGAACTCAACAGAAAGATGGACAAAAGCTAGGAACAGGTAATTTATAGAAACAAAATTTGTCGCGCGGGGGACCCTACTTGCGCCATTTGTCGGGTGGGGCGGCCTGCGGGGTCTCTGCTCCCGCTCCCCACACAAGAACGCAGGATATGGTGGGGCCAAAAAGGAACACCCACAGAGCCATAGGTAGGGGAGTCATACCACTATGGTCTCACTGGAGGCTGGGTTCACTGGACGTGTGACCTGCTGTCCGTTTTCTGCCAACCGACCGACGACTCTCCTTCACTCTTCTCGACTCTCCTTGGCTCTCCTCCGCTCTCCTCTGCTCTCCTCGGCAATCCTCGGCTCTCCTCCGTAGCCGCAGCAGTTATATTAGCGGCCAATTGGCTAACTGGCCACAGCCGACGGCCAACCACTACCCGAGCCAGCACCCCTCTATGTGAGGCTGAGAGCCTGTAAACCACTTTCTGGGGCTCTGTCCCCACAAAATTGTTAAAAAAAATGCACAAAAAAATGTTTGATCTCTTTAATGAATAGAAAAATAAAATTTACAACTACCGGAATTCATATTTTACCTACCAGATTAATAAAAATTAAAAACTTTGATATTACCTCATCTTATTGAGGTTATAGGGTAAAAGGCAGTCATGTTATTGGTGCAACTGTAAATTGGTACAGTCATCTTGGAGGCCAATTTGGCAATACCTATCAAAGCATAAGGTGTGTGTGTGTGTGTGTATTTTCATAGTATTATTTGTAAGCAGAAAGCAGAAACAGAATGTTGTTCATTAAGGGAATGGTTAAATTATGATTATTACCGCGTTTCCCTGAAAATGGTCTGGCTAGGTCTTATTTTTGGGGAAACACGGTATCCAGTGGAGCATCTTGCAGCTATTAAAAAACAGTGAGGCAAATCTATATGTTCTAACAGAGAATATCCATGCTGTGGTGTTCAATGAAAAAAAGCAAATTGTATGTACAGTAAAATCTTGTCTTTACAAAAATACAAAACAAATCAGTATGAGTGTGGACGATACTGTAAGTACATCAAGAAAGTCTGGAAGACCACATGCCATGCTGTGCGATGGTTCTCTTCAGAATGGGGAGGGCAGAAAGGAGGGCAACGTGTTCACTTTCACATCAAACACTGTGATATTGTTCGCTTTTTTTTAACAAAAAGCATATATTATGATCATAATTTTAAAACCCAAGAAGAAGCAAAAGACCAGACAAAGTGTCTAATGGATTTAAAAGTTTCTCTCTCTCTCTCTCTCTCTCTCTCTCTCTCTCTCTCTTTTGTTGTTGTATACTTTTAGGTTCTGTAGCTTGTTTTAAAAATAAGGACATGATAGACAGTGTTTTTAACATACTGCTTTGTGCTTTTGCATTTTGTTTCTAACATTGACTTGCTGAGTATAATTTGTTAAATCTAAAATTTCATAAGTATTAGCTTTTAACATTTACTATTTGCAATGGGTGATCATTATCTAATTATGTCCTGAATATTTACACTTAATATTTAGGTTGAAAAAGGTGTTCTGGACTTCTGAACTGATCTGTATATAACTTTATATGCTATGAGCTAACACTTATGAATAATACAGAAAAGATCTACATATTTATTTAAAATAAAAATTAAAAAACAATACTTGAAATGTCATTGAGGGAGCTAGGACACTTCTGTTTGAATAAAATTAAAGGATAAAGTTTTTAATATTAGAGGCAATTAGATGTGCGATACCCACTAATAATGGTCAGTGCTTTTTATCTTCAAAGCATTATACAACATTAATTAATCCTTACAACAGTCTTAGAAATGTAGGTCAATGTCATTATCCCTATTTTTGCAGGTGGGGAAATTGAGGCAGAGAGGTTAAATGGTTTGGGGTAAAGTTGTCACAGTAAGATTAGAACTAAGACATTTTTGGCTTAGGGCCCAGTATTCAGAGCAGTAGAACCACACCTTCTTTAGAAAACTTAATCTCTGTGTCCTCGATAAAACGCTAGTTCTCATTAAACCATATTGAGGTCATGTCTACATTAAAATTTAGAAATGAGTTTGATCCCTATAGTAACCACTTAAAAAAACACATACCATTTTCTCTTTCATGGCTGTCTTAATCTGTCTTTTTCATTTTCTCTTTATTGGAGAATTACCAAAATATCTATCCTTGACCTCTGTTTTTCTTCTGGGATTTTATTCAGTGGTACTAACTTTCTTTTCTATTTAGAAAACCCCACAATAGTTTTTATATGGTCCGGCCCCTTTCTTGTATTTTGAGCTACCAGCTAGACATTTCTACCCATATCTACCTTTACACCTTGAGCTCCCACTGTGTCTAAAATTGAACTTACTGACATTAGCAAAACTTGCTCCCCTTCTAGATTAACCTGTTTTTATGTATGTTTTGATCCAAGTCCTGCCTTGCAACTAGGATACACTAGGAGGGATCAGGTAAGGTTAGGGGGTTTCTGGGAACCTGGTGTGGCCAAGAAGAATGGTATTTGTAAATCCTTCGTCAGGGTGAGGAAGCTGAAGCACAGTCTAAGGAAAAGCCAAAGTTACAAACTGAGTGGCAAGGCTGAAGTATAACAGGAGACCAAGTAGCCAGGCCAGGCACTAGGAAAACTGAGGGGTGTGGGTTGAGTAACTAAGGCAGTCGTTGTGAACAGAATGCACAGGAACCCTTTTACCTGGTGTATGGTGATGGAGGTATGTCTACTAAGTGGAGCCATGTTCAAAGCAAGGGTCACTATCTGTGCAGTAACTAGATCTCTATCCCTTGGTGGTATCTCCAGATTCTTCCTTCTTTCATCTGTCCTCACATGCTGTTGATTTCAAGATCACATGAATCTGTTTCTTTGTTTACATCCCGTCTGCCACCATTCCAATTCAACTCCTTGTTACTGCATATTGTTGTTACCTATTACTTTATTCCCTTTCTAACAGATCACTTGTATCGAATATTCCTGCACTCCTCTATATCCCCATCCACACAGTTCATCTTCCAACAATTCTGATCTGTTTTATTACCCTTCCTAAAATACCAGAGCAGAAACTTTTCATTACTCCTCAATTAGCTACCTAACAGATATAAAGTCTTAATTCCTAAGTTTGGCATTAAAAGTCTTCTTAGTTTGGCCCTGATTTATCTTTCCTATTTGTGTACCAAACCAGTTGCTTATTATTTCTCAAATAATCCTTGCATCTTTCTGTCTAATGTGTATTGTTCCCCCCTTTTTATCTCTCCCTCTGTCAGAATCTAACAATCTTCAAATACCCTCTACTTTCTAAGAGCATCTCTTTATTATCAAACGAGAACATATACTGAACACCCATAGCACTTTGTTTATGTTGCTAAATTAGCACTTACCACATACTTCATACTGTTGTTTTTATGGTTATTTTATCTGCTACAATAGATTATAGCTATTTGATAGTAGAGACCCTGCTTTATAAGTCTCTATGACTCATGGTAAAATGCTATACACCTAAAATGCTCAAAGTATTTGTGATACTTAATGAATGTTTAGTTATCATAGGATTCTCTGAGGTCCAAATGACTCAGTGTCCCTGTTATAACAGGTTCCATAATCCAAGCTTGTGGTCTCTCTATTTTGAAACTTCTCTGTCCTTTACATGAATTTTATAATTGCTTAATTGTTTGGTTTAGTGTTGAATATTTCAAAAAAATTTTACTTATGGTAACATTGATAAAATATTTCATGCATATGCTTAACAGGTATTAATATAATTCTGTGTTAATGGCATTAGATAAGAGATTGTGGGGGCATACACTGTGTTTTATGTAATTACCTAATGATGACTTGAACACCTAATGCAACTAACCAGGGGTGTATCTTAAATTCGTACTCTGTAGTTTTCTTTAGTTTTGTGTATTTTGAATTGGTGAATAGATGTTCTTCAGAACATCTCTTGATAATAAATAGCAAGTATATGTTCTAAGTTTATGCCCAGGAAACATAATCCTTTAGGCTCTTTGAAGCATTTTGCTCATGCACATTCATCTGAAATGTCTTGTTGGCACCATGGGATCATTCATCTTTGTTAAACTACACCAAAGTCTTCTCTTTGTTAATTCTTTCTTTCACATCATGTTTTACATTAGGGTTTTATTTGCCCTCAAGTTTCCTGTTCTTCCCAAAGCAGTTAAAACAGCTGATTCCAGAAACCAGGGAAGGCAAGTATTTTGTAGATTTATTTAGTTACCAGTTATCTTTACCTCTAAAACTTAGTTTTTGTTTTTCAAAAGAATATTATCAAAGGTATAACAAGATACAACGTCTTAGTGCAATGGTTTCTGTTTTGTATGTTGCATTCTTAAAATTTAGTCTGTATGGTAACAATTATTCTTAAGCAAATAAATATTTATTGTAATGTAACCTGCTTTGGAGGGAAGGTTTTAAACTTTTCAAGGATGTAAGTAGAAAGTAAAAAGAGCTCTCTGGGATCCCCTCATGTCACTGTCCTCACAATTTGGGCTATCTTAGATTCTCCTCCGTCCCCCAAGAAAAAAATTATCTAGATTTAGGTCAAGCTCAATTTAAATTGTGCTTCTTATTCTCTTCGGAGACTGGAAATTTGGATTCAGGATGGCCTTCTGAGATACCTGTGACTGTCATCAACTCCCCTGTGAAATTAAAGTAAACAGACAATTGTAAAAGTTGAAAAGATGTTTTACAATAATTGAAAAATTATGGGCAGTTTTTTTTTTAGGTTCTTCTGCTATTATTTTCATTTGGATACTTCTTTTTCCTATTCAATATTCAATATTAAAACAGTTTTCTAAATTTTAAATGAACTCATTCTTTCATTTTCCCCATGTATCTACTTTTGTTCTAGTCCTGAGTCATGTGCATTGGGCTTTATCCTCAGAGAAATGCACAAGGGCACGGAGTGGGGCAGCATTTCTCAGCTTACTTTGTTAGGCACTCCCTATTTCACTACCTTTTGCACACCCCCCTCCTGAAATGCAGAATCCAGCATTCTTCTGAAATTCTTTCCTTCCCCCTTTCAAAACGACTATTTATGCACTAATACAATATTTGAATAATACGAGTTCAGTCTTGACTACTTCCTCCAGGCACATTTTTCACACTAGGAAATTACCAGCATTCTTTTTAACTGCTGGCATTCTTAAGATGCAAGGCATTTAAATGTCTGCATGTTTCAAAAAAAAAACCACCAAAAAACTGCACAGTGTAGAGATGGCAAGACATCTTGAGGACTAAAAAGGATATTGATTTGGTCCCCTCCCACCATGCCCATCTAGTTGTTAGTATAGATTTTTACAAAGTTGTTTTATTTACTCCATTAATCTCTTTAATTTTCTATGGTCTTACTTGTACGTATTTGAAGTTTAGGGGAAAACAAGGATGAATAACTCACATTTTACTATCTTTTGCCCCCTGATAATGCCTGACCCTGCAAAGCTGCCTCCTTATCTACACATATTTTGGGGAGTCCGCAGGAGTCATCGCATGTGTTCATAAACAAGGCCACTCATTTACGAATGAACATTGACATTTTCTTCTCACTCGCCGTACCTGCTACTTCCCGGGCCTGCCTTATCAGCTGATGATTGCTGTCATTTCTTCAGGTGTATGGATTACTCCTTGGCCACCACGGCTACTTTTGCTGGGTATAGATCCCATTTTGTCTGGATACCACCACTCTTCACTGAGTACACTAATCTGAAGGGCTACCAGTCCTGCTTACTTTCTGCTGGGCGTCACCCCTGCAATCACTTCACCCCCCCTTATACCAGATACTCCCTTTGGGGCCACAAAGGAGTCCTTTATAAAGTAGAATGTCTTTCTTTTTTTGTCCTTTACTTTTTAGTGAAAACTGGAGCAGTGTTGTTTGTATGAGCATTCTGAATACTAGCTTGTACATTTTTCTCAGTCCTTCCACCCCCATTAGAACCAGACATGAATCCTTTGATGCTGAGCTGGAAGACAGGTCCCATTGTAGACTCTGCATTGTATTATTCTCAAAGTTTCCCCTTATGTCCAAATGAGTAGGGTCAAGGGTTTTGTACTTGACATTTGAAACTCTTCACACATCTCACTTTGCTTAATTTCCCCCCAAACTGCATGATTTCTGAGTAGTTTAGGACTTTAAAACTTAATAAAGATATGGGCAGCGGACCTATTGGTTTTCTAGTTAAAAGCGTTCCTGCCTCTTAGAAATAGTCAGTGCAGATTACAAAGAAAATTATAGTCCATTCTCCATTTCTGTTATCAGAGGAAAGTTTTAACAAATTCTCTATTACTGAATTGACTTAATGGGAAAAATAAGCTTTTAAGTTCAGTATTCTTTTGATATGTAAGTAAAGTTGCTGCCTTTTTGGTTTTAGTTATAAAATTTTATCTATACTTAATTTGCATGATAAACCTTTTTATGTAGCTACTAACAGCTAAACTTCAGCCTTGTCTTTGCACAAATTGTCATGAATTCTAATTATTGGTATTTGGATAAACTTACATTGAGGAATGTTTTTCTAGCATAGTCTAGAAATTGAGACTTTTGTTGCTCAATATCAGAAGAAGTATGGTCCTGTTTGATATACTTCTTCCCCATCTCAGTGGGATAGTAACCCATTTGCAGGTCCTAATTTATGCATACTTCCTTTTATGTAGAAACTTCTCCGCATATAGATGTTTTTTCTTTATAAAACTCCTATGTTGTACTTAGTATCCATTCTTTCATTTCACCTTAAACAACTATATAAAATGAGAGATCATATTTAATACTTTTTTTTTTCCATATAAATTTGCATAGTGCTGAACATACTGAGTAGTAGTAGCAATAGCATCGACAATGGCTATAATAAGGTTGTTGAATAATGATACCCTCAATACAGTCCTGTGGTAGGTACTTCATTATACCCATTTATAGCTGGGGGAACTTAGAAATAGAGAAGTTAAATAATTTGTCCAAGTTAGCTAGTAAGCTGAGAAGGTAGAATAAGAAACCAGGACTCAGAGTCCTGGTTCATATATTAAGCTTAATAAATGCAAAATAAATATTTACTTAATTCATTAACCGATTCTTTAAATAAATATTCCAGACATCACCCATCCAAATCACAAGGGTGCAGTTTACATATTCTAATACAGTATGTGTTTTGGTTTTTTAAAAAATATAACTATAAAGTAATAATTCTGAAATAAGCTCCATAAAACTAACTGAAAACATTTCCAAATAACAGAGCTCTGGAAATAGTTTAAGTGATAGCAGCCTCACTAGAGTCCCTCCTAAGGCGACAACTCTGAAAAATAATACTCAATTGAATGGAAAAATTAATAATTTGCTTAATATGTCTTTTTCCCTGCTCCCTGCTGATAAGGAACTGGGTCCTCTTTCATAGTAATACAGTCCAATAGCTCTCCTATCCTACACCTGTGTTCATGGCAGCCAGCTTTTGGTTAGAGCAGGGCAGATCTGGGGATTGGAGAATCCTTTGATTCATCTCTAACCTTTAAAGGCTCTTTGGTACAAGGAAAAGAGTGAATTCGGATCAATTCAAAATTTACTACTATTATTGTAGCCTATTTCCTTTCTACCATTTTCAGTTTAATTTGTCCATCACTTTCCAATATACATCTTGATTTACCACCATCCCTGGGACATGCCTTTCTTTTACTCAAACTACTATGTGTGCTCTCTACCATACCTGTATAGCCAAATACAGTAGAGCACTGTAGTTGTGAGCTCAGATCCTGGAGCCAGTCTGCTTAGATTCAACACCTGCCTCCCCTACCTGCTGGCTATGAGACCTCTCTGTGCCTCGTTTTCCTCTTTATAGAAGTGATGATGGTACTACTTCAAAGAGTAGCTATTAGGAGTAAATGAGTTACTGTATAAATTACACACACACACATATATATACTTACATATATACATATAGAACGTTTAGAACAGTGCTTGTCATGAGGTAAGTACTTCGTATTATCTGTTAACCCTCTTCTTCATCATTATTATTTAACTGGTGAAATCCTATACTTCTCTGAGGTCCTGCTAACACTTCACAACTTCTCTGTAGCTTTCTTAGAGGCTCACAGTTTCAGGCAGGCATGAGTCCTTCTTTTATGTTGTCACATTGTTCATTCTGCCATTTTAATAATTAGCACACTGTGTCTCATTAGTTCAACATGCATCTGTTTCTTGATGATCATAAGTGCATTGAGTTCAAATCTAAAGGAGAAAGAAAGGCCAAAGAATTTTGTACTATGTCTAAAAGTATTTTAGATGATCACCCATATAAAACTATCATGGGAAATATTTTTATTCACTCCTAATGTTAAATAAGCTGAGGGCTTATTCCTCCATCTAAAACATGTCTTGAAATATTTTTAAAGGGGGCCGGCCCGGTGGATCAGGCGGTTAGAGCTCCATGCTCCTAACTCCAAAGGCTGCTGGTTCAATTCCCACATGGGCCAGTGGGCTCTCAACCACAAGGTTGCCAGTTCACCTCCTCAAGTCCCGCAAGGGATGGTGGGCAACGCCCCCTGCAACTAGGATTGAACACGGCACCTTGAGCTGAGCTGCTGCTGAGCTCCCAGATGGCTCAGTTGGTTGGAATGCGTCCTCTCAACCACAAGGTTGCCTGTTCGACTCCCGCAAGGGATGGTGGGCTGTGCCCCCTGCAACTAGCAGTGGGCAACTGGACCTGGAGCTGAGCTGTGCCCTCCACAACTAAGACTGAAAGGACAACAACTTGAAGCTGAACGGCACCCTCCATAACTAAGATTGAAAGGACAACAACTTGACTTGGAAAAAAGTCCTGGAAGTACACACTGTTCCCCAATAAAGTCCTGTTCCCCTTCCCCAATAAAAAAATTTAAAAAATATATTTTTAAAGCTTCTTTTGTTATTCGTAAGTTTATTGGAAAGAGCAATTTTTAAATGATCTCTAAAAAGAAAATGTTGGTAGTTTACTGTATGTATTTCGAAGCAAACATTTGAAAGTTATATAGTTTTCAAATATTTGTAAAATACTGACTTTTTTTCTGACTCAGATTAGTCTTCTCCCAGTCAGTCCAAATTGATTAGGTTCTACTTAGTTAAAAAATATTTATATCCATATATCAATAATATCCATCACTAACCCCTGCTAGTAAAATTGGGAGAAAATACAGGATGTACATTTTTGGTATTACTTTTTTAATGCAGTTGGAGTAGACTATCTGGATCTATCATGACATACAGATTAACAAACTGAATGCTAATGTGATTTCACACAGTTTACTTTGAAGTAAATGTGTTTCTTATAATAGTAACTATATACTATTTACTTTGCAAATTTCACTTTAATAAGTCAGTTTATATGTGAGAGATAGTAAACATTTGCTTTGTATATTAAAAACACAAATATGCCTGTACTTAATAACTACCTAACAGATGTTTCCTTTCCTTAAAAATGTTTTTAAAAATGCTTAAATGTTAAATAATTCTAAATATACTCAGACCCTTAAAAATCAAACATACGTTATTGAAAACTGAAATATATATTCTTCTTAGCACATTTCTCAGCGTGATGACAATAGTAAATCTAGGAAAAGAAGTGTATTTTTCTTTCTTCTAGAATTTATTTCTGGATGAGTAATAAGGGCTATACTAATGTTTATTCTAATGAGCCATATCTACAATATCAGTAGTGGCAAATGATTCTATTATATCTAAGGGATCTTGGTTTTATTGGCAATAGAAGATAATTAATTGGCACCTCTTTTTAATTATTTTTAAACAGGCCACAGATTCCTTCTGCCATCAGATGTCTTTCTGCTTGACTGAACTGCACTTGTGGTCTTTGAAGAATACCTTACACATTGGGGGTAAATCAGCTCTGGATTAATTTCGATGTTTTTGAAAATATAAGTTACAACATTATAGATAAATACCAGCAAAGGTTAGAGCCTAGATTCTCCAGCTGGAGTTATATTATTTTTATACTTAATTAAAAATTGGCTAGTGGAAAATATTCTGTTTAGTTACTCTGATTAACTTATTTTTTTAAGCTTGAGTTAGATTTTCTGTTGTAAAAATTAATTTTACTAGCCTAATGTTTTAAAATTAAAATTAATTAAAATTTTTTTACTAGTCTAAAAAATTAATTTTACTAGCCTAAGATACATACATGTTTAATTTTTGCCGGAATTGTTCATAATAACTGATTTATATTCATAAATATTTGCAGGCTAGCTAATGGTAAAGGCATTTCTATTTGATTTTAAAATAATATATCAAACATGGAGCTAAGATGTACAATTAATTATATTAATGTTATTTGCATTTCACATTTTTGGGGGGAGGGAAGTAATATAAGTGTATTTTCACAATGCTTATTAGCATTATAAGATAAAGTAAATATCACTAGGAAACATTTTTTATAAAATCTTTCTTTTCTTTGATTATCCAAAACAGCTCTTGTATTTAGGAGGACAGTTTTATTTATGTCTTTAGCATTATTATTATTAAGAAAATATTTTTTTCCCTTTACTAAATATATCTTTATATCAAATATATAATTACAAATGAATGTCATTATGATTTCATTGTTTACCTTGTTTAAAATGTGTAAGGATAGAGCTTCCAGTTAAAGTGGATTTAACACACAGTTGCTTCCTTCCCAGATTCTTCTAAAATGAGAGTAAATGACAAAATAAAGGAGGCATTAACCCACAAGGACTAAGAGAATAAGAGAGTAGACAATTGCAGTTGGATGGTTTTTAGACAATGGAAGGGATGAAGGAATTAGCAAAGTTTAATAATCTGAGTATCAGATTTCACTGCTGGAGAAATACAGAGAATTCCAATAACAGCCAATTTGTGTCTCAAAACTCTAGAAAGATACAGAATTTGAGGAGCTTGATACTGTAGGAGATGGGGATGTGTCTTGAGGGTGACAACAAAGGGACTTGAAAGTCTGCTTAAGAAGTAGTAAGGTATTTTTCATACTGTGCAGATATTTAACTAGGGTGGCTCTAAACTTGGGAACACTAGCCCCAGTGGAAGAAAGCAGCGGAGAGGTGCTGAACTGAAAACAGGGATGAAGTGACATTTGAGGGGATCCTCAAGTGAAACACCGTGGTTCCTGGCTGATCTGTGAAGCCCACCAGTTGGCAAGCCCTATTCATGTACACAGAGTTTCTAATAAGCTTTCTAGTGCCTCACTTTTAAATATGAACAGGAAGAAACAAAATACAGTAGCTTCAGAAAACACTGGAAAGTTATACTATTCTCTTGGAAATTGAAAATACGAAGCAGAAAAAATTTTAAACTCAAAAGGGAAATAAACGCACTTATTTCACTGCTGGTGAAAGTATAAATTGGTCCAACCACTTTAGAAAACAATTTGACATTATCTAGTAAGTTGATATACAAGTATACATCACCTGTTGACCAATAATTCCACTCCTAGATATATGCCCTGATGAAAGCCCTGACACTTGTGCACCAGGAGATGTGTACAAAAGTGTTTATAATAGTACTGTTTACAATGCAGGAAACTAGAAACAACCCAAATATTAATCAGCAGGAAAATGGATAAATACATTTATGCAACAGAAAAAATAAATTAATTACAGCTACATGCAGCAGCATAGATGAATGTCAGAAATATAATATTGGACAAAAAAAGCTTAAAAAGTAAGTTGCAGAAGAATACATACAGTATGATTGCATTTAGGGGAAGTTCAAAAATAACAGGAAAAATTAAATAATGTATTGTTTCAGGATACAAATAATACTATAAAGAAAATTAGAATTATGAACACAAAATTTTAGTATAGCTCTGAGAAAGGAGGGAATGGAATGGAAATTGGAAAGGGTACACAGGAAGCTTAATTTAAAAGTTATTTTTTTCCCTTTTTTGTATTTTTTAATCTTACATACATTCTTTTGTATTTTTAACATTACATATAATTATTTGTATTTAGTAATTAAACAATTTTAAAACAAAAATGTTACAACAATATTTTCAATATAACACTTTATTTAGTAATAAATATACATACAGAAAAAAACTCTAGGGAGAGACAATAAAATGTTATTAGTAGCTGTCTCTGAAGAATTGAAATATGGGACATTTAACTTTTTTATGCTTTTCTTACTTTCCAAAGTTTATACACTGAGTATATATTATTTTTATAACCAAGGAAACAAAATTATTTTGAAATATACATAAATATGTTAGAAAAAATAAAATGAATGCTGTGACAAAACACATGGATAATAAATAGGAAAAATAGGAATTTTAGTGATTTAACATAGGAACTCTATAAGTTTGTTTCTTTTTTGTTCATTCATTTTGTTCTTCAGATTCCACATATAAGTGAAATCATATGATATTGTCTTTCTCTGTCTGACTGACTTCACTCAGCATAATACCGTCTAGGTCCATCCATGATGTTGTAGATGGCAGGACGTATTCTTTTTTATGGCTGGGTAATGTCCCACTGTATATATGTACCACTTCTCAATCCATTCATCTATTAATGGAAACTTACGTTGCTTCTATATCTTAGCTACTGTAAATAATGCTGCAATGAACATATGGATGCACATGTCTTTTTGAAGTAATGTTTTGGGTTTTTTTGGCTAAATACCCAGAAGTGGAATTGCTGGGTCCTTTGTCTTTCATTATAGCCTTTGTTTTAAAGTCTATTTTGTCTGTTATAACTATTGCTACTTCAGATTTTCCTTTTATTTCCATTTGCATGAAATATCTTTTTACATCCCTATACTTTCAGTCTCTGTGAATTTTGATCTGAAGTACGTCTCTTGCAGGCAGCATATGTAAGGGTCTTGTTTTCTTAGCCCCTCAACCACTCTGTGTCTTTTGATTGGATCATTTAATCCATTTACATTTAAAGTAAGTGTTGATAGATATGTAGTTATTGTCATTATTCATATTTTTCATCTTTTTTTCTTCTTCTTAAAGAAATCCCTTTAACGTTTCTTGTAATACTGATTTTATGGTGATGAACTCCTTTAGCTTTTTCTTTTCTGGGAAGCTCTTTATCTGCCCTTCGATTCTAAATGATAGCTTTACTGGGTAGAGTACTCTTAGTTGTAGATCCTTGCTTTTCATCACTTTAAGTATTCCATGCCAATCCCTTCTAGCCTGCAGAGTTTCTGTTGAGAAATCAGCTGACAGTCTCATGGGAGCTCCCTTGTACTTAACTGATTGCCTTTCTCTTTCTGCTTTTAAGATTCTCTCTTTATCTTTAACCTTTGGCATTTTAATTATGATGTGTCTTTATCATTATGATGTGTAGGCCTCTTCAGGTTCATCTTGTTTGGGACTCTGCGCTTCCTGGACTTATATGTCTATTTCCTTCACAAGTTTAGGAAGTTTTCTGTCATTATGTCTTGAAATACATTTTCAATTCCTTGTCTCTCTCTTCTCTTTTTGGTACCCCTATGATGTGAATGTTGATACATGTTGTCCCAGAGGCCTCTTAAAATATCCTCATTTTTTTGGATTTTTTTTTTTCTTTTCACTGTTCTGATTGGGTGTTTTCTGCCACCTTATCTTCCAAAGTGCTGATTCAGTCCTCTGCTTCATCTAATCTGTTGAGTCCCTCTAATTTATTCTTTCAGTTATTATATCTTCATTTATGACTGGTTCTTTTTTATGATTTCTTTCTGCTTTTTTATTATTTCCTATTTCTTTGTTGAAGTTCTCCCTGAGATCATTAAGCATCCTTATAACCAGTGTTTTGAACTCTGCATCTGGTATATTGCTTGTCTCCATTTTGTTTAGTTCTTTTTCTGGTGCTTTGTTGTGTTCTTTTCATTTGGAACATGTTTCTTTGTCTCTCCATTTTGTCTGTCTCCCTGTGTTTGTTTCTGTGTATTAGGTAGAGCTGCTATATCTCTGTCTTGGTAGAGTGGCCTTCCGTAGTAGTGTCCTGTGTGGCCCTGTGGCGCAGTCTCCCTGGTTACCAGAGCCAGGTGCTCCAGGTGTGTCCCTTGTGTGGGTTGTATGTGCCCTCCTGTTGTAGTTGAGCCTTGGTTGCTCTTTGCACATCAGTGGGAGGGATTCACCCCTCGGCTGATTGGTTATGAGGACTGGCCGTGACTACAGTGGTGGAGCTATTGTGCAGGGGCTGACACTACAGAGCAGGATTTGCTTTAGTGGGGCTCTGATGCCTGTCAAGTTTACCCTTTGAGTGTGTTGTTTGTGGAGGTGGTTGAGTGGTGCTCTGGTGTGGTCTGAAGCTGGCCACCAGATGTGTTGGTTCTGGAAGGTGCCTTGGCGCAGGCCAAGGTCAGCCACTGCTGTGTCCTTCCTGGGGCCACTTAGTTTGAACTACACAGTTATCTACAGATGGTTGCCATTTATGCTGGGTTTGGACGTGACTGGTAGAGGCTAAGCGGCAAACCGAGGCTGGCTGATGCTAGTGCCATGCTTGGGACTGCTTAGCAAGAGGTATGGGACACATAGAGGCCAGATGATGCTTGTTTGGTGTTTGTGAACCTTTGAGAGATTTTAAGAAAGTCTGCAGCATGAGCCAGGACAGGCAATTTGTTTGGAGAAGCCACTGGAAGCAGCTTGGGTAGACCCTCAAGTTGAGTGGGTTGGGATCTCAGGGAATGACCAAGGCAGGGCAAAGGGTGTTAGTTAGGTTGAAGGAGACTCAGATATGGCAGCTACCTGCATCTGCATGCTGAGTAGGAGGAGAGCTCAACTAAGGAACAGTGGCTTCTGCCAGCAATTTTTCTGGAAAATGCTGCTCCTCCAGCCCTCGCCTTAAAATCAGACAGTTCAGTTCCTCCTGGTATGTCCCTGGCACCTTTTGAGCTGCTTGCTCAGTGCTGGAGCTCAGAGCAAGTGAGTCCATCAGCAAGTAAGTCTGTGGGCAGGCCCTTTAAGAGAAACTCCTGTGACTCCAGCAGCTCTCCGTCTCAGCCACAATCTTTGCTGGTTTTCACAGCCAGAAGTTATGGTGACTTCTTTTTCCGGCACTGGAACCCTGGGCTGGGCAACCTGGTGTGGGGCTGGGAACCCTCTCTTCTTGGGGTGCTCTTCAGCTAAGATATCCCTCCTGATTTTTAACCACCACATGTGGGTGTGGGACCAGCTCATTCCGTTTCTCCATACCCGTCTACCAGTCCTGACCTGGCTTCTTCTATATATTCTTAGTTATAAGACTTCTGTTCAGCTAGATTTCAGGTGCTTTTCAGTGATGTTGTTTTGTAATTCAGTTGTAATTTTGATGTGGCCATACGAGGAGGCAAATAGCATTTACCCATTCTGCTGTCTTGACTGGAAGCCCTATCACACTTGTTTTTAAAGAATACATTGATGCCATTTTGAGCTTTCTAGAAAAAAATGTCACTAATTACAATATTACCAATGTCTTTGGGGGTATAAACGGATTTTTTATTTTTGGCTTTCAATATTTCTTTTTTAAATATCTAAATCAAACATGCAGGGCTTTAAAAATTCAGGTGCTTCTAGATGCTTTCAACATAAGCAGCATTGCCACACTGTATATCTTCTAGCCCTCAATACCTGCTCCATAGCAATAACTGTTTTCAGTTTTTAGCTATTTCTTTGGGTATATACCTCCACATTTGTAAATAATATGCTTATTATTTATTGATTCTTTAGTTTTAGATATTGTCAGTTGCCTGGCTTGAACCTATGATTAGAAATTTGATTGATTCTATCTAGATTCCCTTATACCCCTAGTTTTCTGTTACATACCTGGCAAACTCCTTCCCTATCCCTCCATCTGTCCTAAAGTCCTCTGTCCCTGCTCCTCCTTTTTGGAGACAGTGAATGGCTTTTAGAGAACAATCCCCTACTATACATAATAGCCCCCAGGGACAGTAAGGTCTTCAGCCCCAAGTGGATCTTCAGCCGGACCTGTACATTCTCTCTGCTGGCACATTACTCTCTTTCCACCCATATGAAATCCTACTTCTTTCTTTAAGGCTCAGCTCTTATAGTTACCTAGAGAAGCCTTCCCTGCCATTTAGACTAAGTAACCCTGTTACATGTTCTCATTATGCTTAATGTTTAAAGTATATTTAAAATTGAGGTGAAATTGACATATAACGTTATTAGCTTCTGGTGTACCTCATAATATTCAATAAGTTTAATTAACATACATCACCATACAGTTAAAAAAATATTTTTTCTTATAAGAACTTTTAAGATTTACTCTCAGCAACTTTCACACATGCGATGCAGTATTACTAACTACAGTCACCATGCCATATGTTAGATCCCCATGACTTATTTTATAACTAGAACTTTATACTTTTTGACTCCCATCACTCATTTCACCTACACCCCCACCCCCGCCCCCACCTCACCAATCTGTTCTCTGTATCTGTGACCTTGTGTTTTTTTTTAATTCCACATATATGTGAGATCATATGGTATTTGTCTTTCTCTTTCTGACTTATTTCACTTAACATAATGCCCTCGGTGTCCACCATGTCATCACGATGACAATATTTCCTTCTTTCAATGGGTGAATAATACTCCATTCTATGTATATACTACACTTTCTTTATCCATTCATCCATTGATGGACACTGAGTTTGTTTCTGTTTCTTAGCTAGCGTAAATAATGCTGCAATTAACATGAAGGTACAGATAGCTTTTCAAGTTAGTGTTTTCGTTTTCTTCTGATAAGTATCCACAAGTGTAATTACTGGATCATGTGGTACTTCTATTTTTAATTTTTGGAGGAACTGCAATACTGTTTTCTGTAGCTGCTGCACCAATTTACCTCCCCACCAACAGTACACAAAGGTTCCCTTTTCTGCACATCCTCGCCAATGTCTATTTCTTGTCTTTATAATAGTCAGTCTAATTTGAAACAATCACAGACTTACAGAAAACTTTTCTATACAGAGAATTTTCTTCTTGAACCATTTGAGAGTAAGTGGCAGACCTGCTGCCTCACCACCCTCAAATGCATTAGTTGTGTGTTTCCAACAGAAAGGTTATTGCCCTTCATCACCACTATGTAACCATCAAAATCAGGAAATTAACAATGATAGTGGTACTACCATCTAATACTCAGAGTTTCACCAAGTGTCTCACTAATGTCCTTTTTAAGTAAGGGATCTTGTTCAGAATCACATGTTGTATTTAGTCGTCATATCTCTTTAGTCTCTTTCATTCTGGAACAAACCTTTCATCCTTTTAATTGTTACTTATTTAGTTTTAAACTTTTGTAACCTTAACACTTTTGAAGATTTTACACCAGTTACTTTGTAGGATGTCCCTAAATTTGGGTATGTTTGAAATGTCCTCACAGTAAGGTTCAGATTATACATGTTTGGTGGGAATTTCCAGAAGTGATGCTGTGTTCTTTATCGGATGGTGCACAACTTCAATTTGGGTGTTTATTGATGTTCACGATCATTTGATTAAGGTGCTGTCTTCTAGGCTTCTCCACTGCAAAATTACTTTTTCCTTTGGAATTACTTAGTATTTTGTAGGGCGGTACGTTGAAATTATGTAAATGTCCTTCCTCATCAAACTTTATTTTGTCCCTCTGGACTCAGGTTTCCTGTTTTATTCAATGGTTTTAATCCATTACTATCATTATTTATTTTGATGTTTAAATTTGTTCCTGATGTGGACAGTGGGACCTTTTTCTAGCTGGCTTCAGTGTCTTTGTAACATATCCTTGTCAGTATTTGAGCATTTGCATTCTTTCTGACACTACTGATCTTCCAGCTCTTATTTTACCTTCTCTTTCCCAGCCCTGGCATCAGCCACTTCTCTCAGGAGTTTGGCTGCTTTTAGAAGAGGGTGGTATCTAGAAGCCAAGGTGGGCTTTAGGTGTGTGTGCTTATTGCCATTGGAGTATCGTTACTCCCAGGCCCTCTCAGTGGGCAGAGCTTAGGGAATTTATGTATGTATATATGTATGTCTGTATACACATATTTACATCCACATTCATTTCTGTATTTATCTCTATATATTGAAAACCATGAGCTCACACTGGTATCTCCAATTCTAATGTAAATAGGGTTCATTATAATTTTCTCCCTTTCCATATTTGTACTTCCCTTTGCAGACACTGGGGATTCCATATCTTTACTTACTTTATCATACGTCCTGTATGCAATCAGTCTCCTGTCTCTGTGGCCACACCCTCCTCTGTGTGAATCCCTTCTCACCCCATATAGGTTCTGACAAACCTTGTTGGGTAGCCTCCATATGTGGATGTCCTCACTTTGTTCAGCCTCTGAAACCCCACACGAGGCTACTGCCCCGTGTGAGTGTCCTACTCACCCTGCTAGGGTTCTGCCACACCATGTCATGCCAACTCGCTGCATAGACACCTTCCTCAACTTCCTCATCCAGCTGAGGCTCAGATACTCCGTGTGGGGTAGGTCTCCTTCTGCAGATACCTCCTTGCCCTGCTTGGGTTTTGACAGCCTCACTCCAGGCCTGATGCAGTAGGTCAGACCTATGCCAGAATTCAGAGCCCCTTATGATCTTCGTAGTGCTAATCTAGAGTTGTAACTGTTTGGATGCATGCAATGATGGAATATTTATAATAGAGGATATTACCAGTGTACATAATGCCTATGGTTCTTAGATTTAAAAAGAAAGAAAAACTTGTTATTAAATTGTAACATATGTATTGAAAAGTGTAAAATTATAAGGGCATGTTTTGAACTATCAAAAAGTGAACACACCCATAAGATTATCACCCAGATCAAGACATAAAATATTATCAGTATCTTAGGAGACCTACTCATGCCCTTTCCCAGTCATTCCTTAATCAATATTTTCAATCTAATAGAAATAAGCTGCATTCTTTAAAATTGTATGTCCAGATGAATAGCATGATGAATAAAATAGAGCTTCAGTAAGCTCTATTTCAAAATAGCTTACTGGCTATTTTGAAAACTATTTTTGAAAAGTTAATTATAGCTGTAATATATTTTTTTGAAGTTTCATCATTCAGTTTGAGAAAGTGAGTCACTAGGGGGCAGCCTGTACTGCTTCCACTTCTTGAGAACCAGTTGTATCCTTTTGTTAGTAACTAGAATTATTTTGTATGGAAGGAAACAAATGTTACTTCAAAGAAAGAAATATTTCACTATTCACAGATAGGAAGAAAATAGAGTTATTTTGTTCTCCTGTAATTAAATTGCAAGAACAGATTCCTTGATTAAATCACTGTCAACACCTAGGAAGCCTAGCTTTACTTTTTTTGTAACTCCAGCAGAGCATCCGAATTTGAATGGGTTCAAATTTGAATCCGAATTTGGAAGGTTTTTTGAATCTAAACAAGCTTCAGATAATTTATCCATACCTTACTCTAATCTCTTCTTTCTTTCCTGTAGATTCCCTACCAAACACCCTACTAAACTTGAGCTAAATAGAAAAGAAAGCCACAGTTCAGAATGCAATAGTTAGGGCATTTTCTTCCATCCACTGATTTCATTTTGCATTGCTTAGTGGCAGTTCCTTTGGGTAGCACCCTGTGAAAAATATCAGAGGAAGTGTGAAAGAGAAAAGCTTGTCTTCCTTAATTTCAGTTCTTTACTACTCCTGTCCTCATGCCATTCTAGTTTTGTGTAAATCTTTTCTAATTAGATTGATAAACTGTCCAGTTCCTGCATGCCCCTAGAATAGATGAACCCATATTCAGATACTTTTGAACTATTTTATTTCTAGTAACATAAAGACACTGTTTCTGTCTTCCTCCCTGCCCTACACTCCCACCGTGTCACATAGTATGGTTTCATTTCTTATTCTCTAGAACTTTTTACCATAATCTAATGTTATTTCTTCCTCTCTGTAGATAGAGATATCGGCATATACCAGTATTATGACAAAAAAGATCCACCAGGTAAAGTATCTATTCTACTCAACTAATTTTTATAAACTAAATATTCCAAACTATATAATTCTGACCATTAAAAACTGTTTTTATGAGCTTTAGATAAATTCTAGAATTTCAAGAAAAGTCACTTTAGTTGCTTATAAAAATGCTGAGGTTGATAGCTATTCTATATAAAATAAAGCAATATTGAGAAAATGCTGGAGAAGAACATGAAAGTTTTCATTTTACTGCTGATCAGACTGATAACTGGACAGTCTATTCACGTTTATTTATCAGTGTCCCAGTAGAGGGCATTGTTAATGCATGGGTCCCACTGATGCTGGCCTTCTGGATCCTCACCTGATATCTGAAATAGGCATTTCTGAGTGAATGATCAATTTTCTTTATCTGATTAATCCTGTTAATCCCAGAAGTTTCATGATGGGCCAAAAGGTCTTTCTAGCTAGAGTTACTTCCTGTTTTGGTCTCTGTTGAAGTGGGGCTGTATGGGCATCCTGTGTGCTTAGCTTGGTGGTTAATAGGCTGACTTCATGGTTCTGATGACAGACTGAAATAGCGTCTGTTCTGGGCTCTGTTGCAGTTTCCTTCCCTATCTGATGAGATTGCAAGCTCAGGATATTGGCCCACCTGTTGTGCTACATAAGCCCTTTCACTACAAATTTAGGAAATAACCTCTGTGAAATGAAAACATCCAAATTGTGGGATTTTTTTCAACTGCCTTTAAAAAAGTTTAGCATAATTTACTAATCTCAATAATGTGTGTGATGATACATTATGTATGTGAATATAAAAATACACAATATATTATAATAAAATAATTTCCACTTTTTTTCCTCCTTCTTTCCAACTCTCCTCCAACACAATATCAGCAGCAGAGCATGGTAACTTAGAAGAAAAGCAGAAGTTGGCAGAATGTAAGCTTACTTTATATTTGTTTGGAATTACTATAAAATTGAAATTTTAACATCTCTGAAGATTCAGTTTAGAAAAAATATTTTAAGCATTCTGCACAAGTAGGAAATGTTATTCCTTCTAAATTTCTTGTAAATTCCTGTTGTTTAGGATATAAACATATAAGTAAGAATTACATTTTGTTAGGCAGTTATATTAGGTTGGTGCAAAAGTAATTGCGGTTTAAAAGGTTAAAATAGCAAAAACTGCAATTACTTTTGCACCAACCTAATAAAATTTAGACCATTGAAATCTCTATCCAGTTTTTAAATGCTTATATAATCATAAGCTTTCTTAATGAGCCATATTTATATTATTTAATATACTTAAAATAAGTATATCATGCTTACATTCTGATAGCATTTTATTTGTACTATGCTTAAATTATTGTTTTACCCATTTTAAGAAAATAAGATTTATAATTATTAGTATTAGCATTTTATTCTCTCTAGTCTTTTCTGTTCTAAAATATATAAGTATGATATATATGTAATATCGATACAATGAAATAGGGTTTAATGACTTAAATATAATTTACATTTTGTTTGGAATATAGGTGGAGCTAAAAATCCTACTTGTTCTCTTTAAAATGGTTAGGCTGACATTTAACTTTTAAAAAGACTGTATTAGTTGCTGTAACATAGATTTTAAAATTTGCACATATGCTCTACACATCATAAGTTATGTTTATAAAGTGAAATGAAATAAGATATATAGCAATTCTACTGTAAAATTTTAATGTCTGGATATAAAATATATTATGTGTATACACATATACAACTCTTATTTAAATTACTATTTAGGATAATTCAAAAATGAATTCATTTTTGTGATGAAGTAGATATTATAATCAATTTAACATTTTGTTCATTCTTTTAAACAAAACTATCTTTAGTTAGACTTAAGCTAACATTGAGACTCTACTGAATAATTTTGTCTTTTAAATAAATGTATTTAAAACACAACAGTGGCTTATCATTGAATCATGGTATAGATTTTAAAGAGAATTATTTTAAATAAAACACTATTAGTGCCTAATTTTTTAAAACTTGGATGTCCCTCAATTTTTTCCTTCGTTTTAATATGTGATGCTTTGATGCTTAATTTAAAATTCATTTTCCTGTGTATCATTTTTTGTATTTTACTTCTTTCCTCACTATATTCATTTACTCATTAGGCATCTTCAGGTCTGAGAAGGCTACTTGCAGAATTTGGAATTTTTTTTTTGGATTGAACATTTAATTGTTTATGTGAAAATGTTATTTCTGTGGTAAAGACTGGATCACTTACCATTAGGTACTAGATTCACAGGCCTAGGAAACTTTCCCAGGGATTCTCTCTGTGCCTTGCTGGTTGTCATCATAAAATTATGATCAGGGAGATTGTTCTGTGGTAAAAATTCTGTTCCTATGACAAAGCCTTTCAAAAGGTTGTCGTTTGATGATGGAAATGAAGCCCACTTCCTCTCAATTAAGGAGGTGTTTTATTTTAATCTTCCTAAGGCACACTGCTAAGCAGTTTTCTTTTAAAATCATGTTTAACTAACTGCATACATGTTTTATTTGCCAGCACGAGATTATCCTTGGACGCTCAAAAATAGACGCCCAGAAAAACTTCGAGACTCGCTCAAGGAGTTGGAGGTATCTTTCCAAAAGTTTCAAAACTGGCAACAAACAAATCTGTTTTAAAACATCTTTCAACAACTTTAATTTTCATAAAGGATCAACTCTCCTGGTGATGATAGCTTTGCTTTTGTCCAGTGGGGAGTTCCAAAACAGTTGCATCTTTGTGTGGCATGCTGATCTTTTTTCTGCTTGCAAATCAGAAGCACTTTAACTGATAACAACAATGAGTATAGCCAACTGCACTCTCTCTTTCTCTGTTTCTTTCAGGAGCTGATGCAAAATAGTCAGTGTGTGCTGAGCAAATGGAAGAACAAATATATCTGTCAGGTAAAATGATTTGACGTGCTTTTGCAGTGTTTAACCAATGGAGCTGAAAACTATGCAGTAATTGGTATTCTCGTGTTATGATAGGTAATGGACAAAAACTTTTTAGGAGTAGATATTTCATAGTTTGAATTCTAGTCCTTCTAGAACTAACATTAGACAGATTGACACAGGCTACCGGGCTACCTCATTAATCAGTGTAGTTGTTCTGACACACTATAAACACTAGTAAAAATCTTTTCAGGTAGTATTTTTTGTTTGGATTTGTGTGAATGTTGTATTAGATATTTACTGGTATAGATTTAATCATATTTTTGAATGAAGATAAAACCATAGGACAAAGGCTTTTTGGCATAACACTCTAGTAAGCGTTTGTGAATGCCGTGCTTATGGAAAACAATAAGCAGACTAGAGTTAGACCTAAGATAACAAAACATCTGCTCTTACTTTTTGAATCCTCTTAGCTACACTGTTTAATATGGTAGCCACTAGTCACCGGTGGCTATTTAAATGTTAAGTTAAACTAATTAAATTAAAAATTCAGTTCCTCAGTTGCACTACCCACATTTTAAGTGCTCAGTAGCCACACGTTATCATATGGACAATATTGCTACAAAACATTTCTGTCACAGAAAGCTCTGTTGGACAGCACTAGTAGGGCCTAGACAGGGAGCTACGTGTTGAATGAGTCTATATTCAGGACATAATCATAATAATTAGTGTCCATTGATCACAAAATAATGGACAAATGCCTCAGCTTTGCTGATAGGCTTTGAAAGTACTATTTGCCTGGAAAAATTTTACTTGCCTTTGATAAAAAAGAATCATTAGTCCTATTCCACTCTTACGTGTTACATCATGTATTGAAGTTATATCAGTACTACTATTAGGTTGGTGCAAAAGTAATTGTGGCTTAAAAGGTTAAAAATAATTGCAAAACCCACAGTTACTTTTGCACCAACCTAATAATAATTATAACTGTTTCATGGAATTGAATATCCTATATCAATTTAAATTCTTGCTTGTTAACAGTGTTATTTATTTTAGGTTTAACTACTGTTGTTTGCAACTTAGGCCCATGGCTCTATCCATAAATCTACAACATTGAATTTGTCATAATTAGGAACATAACCTACTACTTGAATATAGACTATCATTTTAATGGACTCTATTTTCCTCATTTTTTGTTTAAACTAGTCTACCTTTACTTATGAAGATAACTAGTTACCTATTTAATTGGCATAAGTTATTACTTTCCAGAGATTGTTTACAAGGCTGAATCAATATTTCTGAATGATAATACTTCTTAAATTTGATTTAGGATACTACTCAAAAGGACGGGATTATGTAAAAAGTCATATAATTTGTTTTCATAAAAGTTTTAATCAGACTTTAAAACTTGAATACAGAATATGCTCTAGAAAGCTTTAAACTTAGTACACCTCAAATTGTACTTCTCAATTACATTACTCACCTTAAAAACAAGCTCAAAATTATTTGACTGGAGGGCATGCCTACCACCTATAGTATGAGGTGTGTCTCATGGCCTCCACCCTTACCATCACACGGGGTAAGTTGGAACATGTCAGACATCTTAAAATATGCAGTGGAACATCCCAATAGGCAGTCCTTTTCAAACAGACTTTTTTGAATTTTAATTTAATAAGCAAGTTTGTGTGTATGTATGTGTGGGGGGCTTTGGAGAGGGATATCCCTCGCTATTGAATTTATTCAATGCAGAAAAGGAATTTGCATGATAAAATATATACAGAACTACTTTTGTAATTTACTTTGACCTCACAATACTGGTTGATTAGATGTTCTTAAAATAGATATTTTACTACCAGTACATTCTTGATGTGATATATTTTAACAGGAGAACTAGACCTCCACCCTGTCCACAGGTCCTGGTTAGTCCCCGTATCTTTAGGGCCTTTGACAGACTTCTTGACATTATCCATTCGCTTCCTCAGTTTCTAAACAAGACTGTTAGCTAGGTCTAAAAATATTTGTATGTCTGTTTTCGTGGAGGTCTCTATTATCACAGTAAATTAAAAATATGTTGCTCAATCTAAACGTTTAGAAGGATCCCCTTAACCTTTTCTTAGTTGCAAAATAAGTAAACCACCTCCACAAGCTCCTTAAGGTCCCTCTTTTGTGCATCACCCAATATGGTGGCTCCGAAGATGACATATGCCTAAATTTCTACTAGCAATTGACCCCTAAAATGGTAGTAGTTGACTACAACATAATGTTCTCTAACTCTTAGAATAGGGGTGGAAAAAGTTCCTCAGTGTCCTGATGCTAATATACGTAGTTGAATTCTCAGCCTTTGACTGTGGCCTCTTAACTAGTATAAATATTTTACCACCATCCACTCCCATGGCCAATTTAGGTTTTATGGAATTTATCTTGGTTTGGTTGTCTTCTTCTTAAGGGATTCTTATTTCTCCAAAAAGTCCAATTGTTTAGAAACTAGCATGGCAGGTACATCAACATAAAGGATTTCAGAGGATACAATCTGAGCTTGGATTTTTCCCTCTGTTGAATAAAGAGTTTTTATAGGTTGCCATCGTTACCAGAGCTTAGTTCATATTGTTGATCCAATGACCTATAAATTGTATCATTTTAAAAATAATTTCCTCCACTTGTAAATTCAGAACAGTTTATAAATCAAGACTTACCTATACATATGTTCCATACGAAAATTGTCTTTTGAAGTCAGTTTTCTAGAGTATGCCTATTCCTAGTTTAAAAATGCATTAAAACTGTGAGATATAATTTATAGAGTTTTAGTTTTACTAGCTATCAAATATATTTCTTGTTTTTTTGGTCTCCTAAAATGATTTCATTATGAGAAAGTGTTTAATAATTTCTTGCTTTGAATTTCTTAAACCATTTTACAAACTATTCTTAGGGAATAATAGTTTCAGCACTAAGACACTATTAAATTGTATACCACTATGGTGGAATTTTTAAATTTCTTAAATTATTGTGATTTAAGTCACTTTCATATTTCCAGACTATTGCATAATTAGTTAAAAGCAATATTATTATTAAGTAGATGTAACCTCACATATACTGATATTAGATTAAATTATTTGAATCATATGTGTACATTTAGCTATGAAAGTATATAATATACTCAGCTGTACCCTGATTTCTTTTTTCTAACAATTTCACATTTCCAGGTACAATTTTAAAATGTCAAGAAAAGATAGTTTCCTTTTTTAATTCTTGTAATGAATTACTTGACAGCCTATGTAAAAATATAAATTATTTTCCAAACCTATCACAGATAAATCGTGACCTTAGGAAACTCGTTTTATCATAACTTCCTGAATTGTAGACTGGATCATGCATTACCTGATCCTTCCTTTCATCAAATTGCGTGAAAATCAATTTGATTTCCTCATAAAATAATCATTGACAAACTATGGTTTTAAGTTACAACTATTAATAATAGTATATTATTTATACAAAACCGATCCCATGTTATTTATTGACTGCCATCATTGTGGGAGGCACCAAGGAAGTGTAAGGTGTGGGCTGAGTCCCAAGCATAATCTATTCAAGGAAAATGTGAAATTCAAGGAAAGTATGAAATCACTAGGAATGAATGAGTGCTAAGTTGTATGACACTGAATAAAAAGATAGTAAGAGTGTAGAGAAAGCGTAGCGATTAGCCTGGCAGAGGGATGTAGGATAAAACATGAACACCACAGGCAGTTTGTATAAAAAACAAATGATACGGGGTACATATTTTCTGAAAACACCAAACTAGGGAGTTTCTGGACTTGAAGATGATAAGCACAAATTCATAGTAGAAGTGAGGTGGCTAGATGAAAATAAGGGGATTAAGTGAGAGTCTGTATCTGGAATGTGAGATCTTCCTCACTGCAGCAGTTAGGCCAATGTCTCTATGTAACTTATTTATAGGACACTTCTCGAAAAACATCAACTGATTCTTCCAGAGAAGAACCTATAGATACTGATATATTTGGTAGTTCCCTTTGAAAAAGTAAATGTGCCAACGAATTTCCTTACAGTGAAGCCTAAGTTAACAGGCCTGCTGATGCACACTGAGCTGCCAGTCAATTTTCAGAGCCTTACTTTTAAATATAACCGCCGAGCCAGAGATCACAATACTTTCGAGGAAACTCTTCATCTGTAAATTGGAGGCCTGTGAGTCTGAGGATAAAACAAACAGAAAAGAAATAGCATCAAGGACAATGCAATAAACAATTTAAATTCAGAGAATTAAAATTAATCCCCATAGAGAAATAAGAGGAGCTGTTGCATCCTTGAAAAGGAAGGAATTCTATTTTTAAAAAAGCAGTAATCAGGGAAAAGGAAAGGAGCTCTTGGGAATTATGAATTGACAGAATAAGTAGAAAAATGAATAGAAGAATTGAAAGATAAAGTTGAAATATCCCTATAAAACAGAACAAGTTCACTACTTGTTCTAGTAATGAACAAGAGGCAATAGAAGATAGAAAATTAGTATCAGGACAGATATCTAACTAATAATAGAAAACAGAAGGAAAGAAACAAAAAAATAAAAGAAGAAAATTTCCCAGAACCAGAGGATGTTTGTTTCCAATTTGAAAGGATCCAATTATTGAAAAAAAAACAATATCAAAGCATATTTTATAAATTTTAGAAAACCAAAGATAGAATATCCCCAAAGCTTTCAGAGTAAGAAAGAAAAACAACAAGATACATACAAAGGAATGGGAATCAGACACACACCAGACTTCTCAATAGCAACACAAGGAGCAAGAAGATAGTGGAATGAAGTCTTCAACATTCTGAAGGAAAGTGATTTTTAGTTTAGAATTTTATATGTAGAATTCTAAACTGCCATTCAGACAAGGATATTTTCTGACTTGTTTGCTCTCAACAAAATTTGCCTGCAATGCACTTTGCTCAGGAAGTTATTGGAAAATGTACTGCCCTAAGCAACACAGTAAACCAAGAAACAAAATTCTTAGGATCTGGGAGACTCAGAGGATCTTACATAGGCAGGAAGTGAAGCGAAATCTTAGAATGATAACTGTGCTTTAGGCCTAGAGAGGAGCAAGTCCAAATTGAGGCAAGGGACAGATGGTTCTACTAGGGATGTTGGAGGGAGGGAAGAAAAGGAGCTAATGGATCAGATATCTGATCTGATATAGTAGAATTAATATAATAATATTAATAAGAACAATCATTGTTATTACTATTATTACTATAATTAACAATAATGATTATTAATAAGAGTTAAGAAAAGATATAAGAAAATTAAACTTTGATCCATGATAATAGGAAATCAGTAAGTAATGATTAATCAAGAGATAGCATATATGGAAGACATTGCTAGTTGCTTGACCAATATCCATTTTTCTTTATGAACAGACCCTGATGTTCAGAGTGGCAATATGACCAATTTAAAGTACTCAGCTTCCCTGTTCCCCATGAAGCTGAAGGTGGCTATCTGAAGCAGTTCTGGCCAAAGTAAGCAGAGGCTACTAGTAGGACTTACAAGAAAGCTTATTAAAGGAGCCACACTCACCTGGGTTGAGCCCTTTAAGCTTCTGCTCTGCCTTCCTTCAGTCCATATCTGAGATATGCCGAAAGGGGCCCAGAGCCTGCTTTTGATCATTCTTTTACTCAAGGCACGTATAGATTTAATGCCTACAATATGCCAAACAGTATTCTTGGTGCTGGGGATACTAGTGAATAAAACAGACAAAAATGATCAATCTCCTTGTTCTCCTATAATTTACATTCTAATAAAAGAGACAGTCAAGGAAAGATTGATAGCTAGAATTCAGAGTATGTAAGAAAGTGAAAACAGTTAGAAAAAGTAAAGCAAGAAAGATGAATGAGTGGGGCAGGATGGGCCTGATATTTGGTGACAAGGAAAGGCCTCACTGAAATACCATGTGATTAAGACAGGAAGGAGCAAGCCATGGAAGCTGTCTGAGAAGAAGGTTCAGGTAGAGGAAACGGCGGTACAGAGGTCCTGAGACGGGAGTATACCTGGCATGTTTGAAGAACAGCAAAGAATCAATATGACTGGAGAAGAGTGAGCAAGGAGAAGAGTAGTAGGAATTGAGATCAGAGAGGAGATGAGACACTAATTATATAGGGCCTTGTAGGTCTCTGAAAGGACTTGCCTTTAACTCTAAGTGAGATGGGAAACCCTTGAAGGGTTTTGAGCAGAGGAAGAACTTGATCTGACTTACTTTTTAATTGGATCACGTTGGCTGTTGTGGTAGGAACAGCTTGAAGCAATGAAGATCAAATCAGGAAGATCAGCTAGAAGGCCATTTCCATAGTTCAGATGAGTCATAATGATGGCTTTGACTGGATGGGAGTGGTTAAATGGTGAGAAGTGGCCAGATTCTGAGCATATTTTGAATTTTGAGCCATCAGAATTTGGTAATGGATGTAATGTGGGGTATAGAAGAAATTTCTGAGCAACGACAAGAATGGAGTTGCCATTTACTGAGATGGCAAATGGTGAAGAGACATTTTTTGAGGGAAATATTAGGAATTCAGTTTTGGACATCATTGTTTGAAATATCCATTCACCATTCAAGTGGAGAAATCAAATAGACAGTTGATTATAGGAATCTGTAGTCCTGTAGAGAAAGGTCTGGGCTAGAGAGACAAATTTGGAAGGCAGCCACACAGAGGTATTAAGGCCAAGAGATTGCTGACGATCACCAAGGGAGTGGAGTGTAGACAGTGTAGAAGGGCTGATCCATAGGGGTCCTCCAGCATTTGAGGACTGGAGAGATGGAGGAAGGAGACAAAGAAGGAGAAGCTGAAGAGGTAGAGTCCACTGAAGGGAGTATGGTGTCTGGGAAACTAGATTTCAAGAAGAAAGTCAAGTGTTACTGGTATGTGAGATACTAGTAACACAATGCCTGAAATTGAACATTGGATGGAGTAGCACAGAGGACATGGGTGACCTGGGTAAGAGCAGTTTCAGTAGATGGTGTGGGCAGAAGCCTGGTTGGAACGTACGTAAGAGATAATGGGAGGAGAGAAATTAGGGGTTTACAACATAAGAAAGAGTTACGTTATAAAGGAAAATGGAAAAATAGGGCAGGAGCTTGAGGGAGAGGTGGGGTCAGAAGAGGTTTTTATTTCTTTTTTAGGTGGGAGAAAAATATCTATTTCTGTATGCTAATGGGAGTGATCCAGTAGAGGGGAAAATTGATAACAGAAAAGAGGACAATTAATTGCTGGAGTAATGTTGACGAAAAGCCCCTTAATAAAGGGAGAGGGGATGGAAAGTGGGTGCCTGGTACCTGATGGTATCATGGAGCTGTCTTACTAGCCATGGGCTGCCTAACTCCAGATTTTTTGTTTTCTGAGGAAAAACAAACTCCTGTTCATTTAAGTAATGACTTTTGCTTTTGGTTTCTATTACATGTACCCAAATGCAATTCTAAATGACACAACCTATTTAGAAATGTGGCAGTAGAACCAGAAGAAACTTTTGAGTTGAAAATGGTTACATTTGACAATGGGATGAGTCTGTGTGGGATGAGGCAGTAAACAGCTGTTTTAATTTCAAGTATTTGACATTTTAACAATTTATACATGTATTTCTTTAATTGAAATCTTTTCAAAACATGGTAAACAGATGTCAAGATGGTACTAGGAATGCAAGGGATTTATGGGGGAGATGTGGAACATAAAGGGGAAGGGAGCAGGAATAGGTGGGGAGAGCTGTTTCAGTTTGATGCTAGTCTGAACCCTGTGAAAGGAGAAGGAAGGAAAGAGCATTGGCTATGAAGAGCCTCGGCACAGTATGGTGCTGAGAGTTTCAGCCAGGCCAAATGGGGAACTCCTCAGCCAAATTTGCCCATTAGAGGTGTCTCCTGTTGGACTAGTTTGCTGTTGGACTAATATCCCACCATGCTCAGTAATTGTCCAGTCACCACCTGGGGAAAGTGTGGCCTTTGTCAGTCAGCTATGTTCCTTCCCAGCCTCCATTCCTCCTGAAGGAGCTCTGAGTGGTGCATGTCCATGGTCATGACATACTATATGCACACACAAAATGCTGTACCTGAGCAATCAACGTTCAGCTAGGCAGTTTAATATTGTGCCCTGATAATTACTCTTTCTTAGACAAAAATTTCATGCCTTTCCATGAAAAGTAGAAAGTTTACATTGTATCTTGATGACCTCAATCCAAAGTTTGATGACCTATGATGATTGATGCATTAATTATTTACTCTTAAAAATACAGTAAAATATGAACCCAGTTTTAGAACATGGTTATAACACTAAGATAATTTTAATCTTCTTTATAATAACATATCTTTGTATCATCAATCAACACTTCCTTCCTGCTTTTTTCTTAAATTTTTCTTCTCTTTTATGAATTGTTTTTATTTTAACATGTTTCTTTAAAGAAGATCATAATTCCCTGCCTCTGCCCCTGGCATTCGTGTCTAATAATATTTTGGAAACTTCAAGGTATGTTGCCCCCAAAGAAAGCCAGTACAGGAATATGAATTTCCCTCATATATTCAGTTATAATTAATGGTAAATATGTGTAAAGCTAAATGAATTCAAATCTAAATAATCAAGTTGCTCTCATGTTGATTTTCACATGTATTTTACAGAGTAGAAACAAACACATGCCAAACATTTATCTGCTTTTTAAAGGGAAAGTAAAATTTTACTTCCATATCTAGCTAATGAGAAACTTTTAATGTATTATCTTTGAATACTTATACAGAATTTTTATACAAAGCCGTACTTATTGCATGACTTATTTCAAATTTAGAACTTTGTATTAGAGAGACACAAGTTGGAATGTGCAAGTTAGAAATGTACATACAAACTAAACATCTAAGGTTGGGAGTGAGACCTCAGTACCTTTACATTCATGATATTTGAGAATATTATGTTATATAAGGTATGCCGATGTAGCTGATAGAGAAAACACATCAAGTGCTTTGCCAAATTATAATTTTTGCCCTAAAGTTAAAAATAAAGTAAAACTATTAGGTTAGCAGATACATTACTTAAGTGACTATGAAATGAAAGGCAGTTAAAACTATGCTTCTCATAAAATAGTGTTGTATATAAAATAGTCACAGTGGCTCTTCACAGTGAAATACCTACCGTGTTTCCCTGAAAATAAGACCTAGCCAGACCATCAGCTCTAATGAGTCTTTTGGAGCAAAAATTAATATAAGACGCGGTCTTACATAAGAAACAGGGTATCATTTGGTAGTCTCTTTGGTCTAAGTAGAATCCTAGGTTGAATGCTGAGAACCCAGTTATCACTGCGTGCCAAGCATATAAAACTCCCTAGACCTGTGTCCATCCTTCTCCCATAATAGAGGAACAGTCCCTACTCTTATCTGAGGCCAAACCTTTCATCTAGACCCACAGTTCTCAAACTGTGCACTGAGGCACCCTGGGGACTACAGGGAATTCACCAGAGTTCTGCAAGATATTTAAAACTTTCAAGGAAAACACAAGACTTCTGTTGAACACTACACAAAGAAGGAGCTCCAAGTTAGTGCAGAGTTGCAACATTAGATTGTGTTACATTCCTTTCAAGAGTGTCATATCTTTATGAAGCTGGCTTTTCAGGGATTGCCGTGATAAAAAGCAAGTACCACACAACAGTTTACATAGAACAGGAACAAGGGTGTCCAACGTGATTCCAAGGCTTGGGAAGTTGTGTAGTACTCAACTTCTATTAGTGCATGCATCCTATTAGTAATTGCGGTTATTGAGGAATTCAAAGTCTTTCTTGAGGTGTGAAAAGGTGGAGGAATAAGTCAACGCTGTGCCTGCCACCTCCCATGACCACATTAAAATTACAACTAAATTATGGAGCAACCAACCTTGTTAACCATCTGAATAGAACCCTTATAACTAAAGATATAAAGAAGAGGCCACAGTGAGACTGGTGGGAGGGGCGGAGACACGAAGCGGGCTGACCCCACCGTGGTTGAGCATCAGGAAGGATACCTCGGCGGCAGAGGTTCCTCCTGAAGAGTGAGGAGTTCCAACCCCATACAGGGCTCCCCAGCCCAGGAGTCCAGTGCTGGGAAAAGGAGTGCCCACAAAACAGCATGGTACTGGCATAAAAACAGACACATAGATCAATGGAACCGAATAGAGAGCCCAGAAACAAATCCACATTTATATGGTCATTTAATCTATGACAAAGGAGGCAAGACTATACAATGGGGTAAAGACAATCTATTTAGTAAATGGTGCTGGGGAAACTGGACAGATACATGCAAAAAAACGAAACTGGATCACCTTGTTACTCCATATATAGAAAACTAAACTCAAAATGGATTAAAGAGTTAAATGTAAGACCTGAAAACATAAAACTCCTAGAAGAGAACATAGGCAGTAAAGTCTCTGACATTGCCTTTAGTATTTTTTCTGATACATCTCCTCAGGCAAGGGAAACAGAAGAAAAAATAAGCAAATGGACCTACATCAAGCTAAAAAGTTTTTGCATAGCAAAGGAACCATCAACAAAACAAAAAAAATATCCTACTGAATGGGAGGAGATATTTGCCAGTGATACAGTTAATAAGGGCTTAATGTCCAAAATTCATAAAGAACTCATACAACTTAACACCAGAAAAAACAAAACAATCCAGTTCAAAAATGGGCAGAGGACCTGAATAGACATTTCTCCCAAGAAGATATACATATGACTAGTAGACATATGAAAAGATGCTCAATATCATTAATCATTAGAGAAATGCAAATAAAAACCACAATGAGATACCACTTCACTCCTGTCAGAATGGCTATCATCAATAAATCAAAAGCTGGTGAGGATGTGGAGAAAAGGGAATCCTCATGCACTGTTGGTGGAAATGTAAATTGGTGGAGCCACTATGAAAAACAGTTTGGAGGTTCTTCCAAAAAATTAAAAACAGAACTACCTGTGACCCAGCAATCCACTTCTGGGTATATATCTGAAGAAATCCAAAACACTAATTTGAAAAAATACATGCACCTGCTATGTTTACTGCAGCGCTATTTACAATAGCCAATTTATGGAAGCAACTGAACTGCCCATCAATAGATAAAGAAATCTACATATATACACTGGAATTTTACTCAACTGGAAAAAAAAGAAATCTTACCATTTGCAACAACATGGATGGACTTAGTGGATATTATGCCAAGTGAAATAAATCAGACAGACAAATGCCATATGATATCACTAATATGTGGAATCTAAAGAACAAAATAAAACAGAAACAGACTCATAGATACAGAGAACAACCTGATGGTTACCAGATGGGAGGGGGTTTGGGGTGCTGTGTGAAAAAGGTGAAGGGATTAAGAAGTACAGATTGGTAATTACAAAATAGTCATGGGGATGTAAAGTACAGCAGAGGGAATATAGTCAATAATATTGTAATGACTATATATTGTACCAGGTGGGTACTACACTTACTGGGAGGAATCACTTCATAAGTTATATAAATGTCTACCCCCTACGCTGTACACCTAAAACTAATATAAAATAATAATGAATGTCAACTGTAATTGAAAAACAAAATAAGTCTTTTTCTTTCAGTCTCTGTTTATTATTTTTTTCAATTGGCTCTAAGTTGTTGGGACATAAATACTTATTGAGTCGATTAAGTTGTTTGAATCTATTTATTACATGTAACTACGGGTATTTCTTTTGGCCAAGGCACATCATAAAAATTACTGAGCCATAAAGGGTGCCATGAACTGAGAAAGTTTGGGAACCTCTGGTCTAACCTTTGGATCTCATTGCCTCTGGTCTTGTCAGGACCCTACATGATTGTCACTTCTCTTATGTGCAGCATAGTGGTGGAAAGCACAGATTGCTCCATTCTTGGCATCAGAATCTTTACTAGCTTGGGACTTGGGGAAGTTACTTCACCTATTCGAGCCAGAGTTTATTTACCTATAAAATGAAGATAAAAATACCTAACTCCGGTTTATTTTAAGAATTAAGTTAATATTTATTTGGGCTGGCCCGGTGGCTCAGGTGGTTAGAGCTTCATGCTCATAACTCCAAAGGCTGTTGGTTCGATTCCCACATGGGCCAGTGGGCTCTCAACCACAAGGTTGCCGGTTCAATTCCTCGAGTCCCGCAAGGAATGGTGAGCTCCACCCCCTGCAACTAAGATTGAGCAGGGCACCTTGAGCTGAGCTGCTACAGAGCTTCTGGATGGCTCAGTTGGTTGGAGTGCATCCTCTCAACCACAGGGTTGCCGGTTCGACTCCCGCAAGGGATGGTGGGCTGTGCCCCCTGCAACTAACAACACCAACTGGACCTGGAGCTGAGCTGTGCCCTCCACAACTAAGACTGAAAGGACAACAACTTGAAGCTGAACGGCACCCTCCATAACTAAGATTGAAAGGACAACAACTTGACTTGGAAAAAAGGCCTGGAAGTACACACTGTTCCCCAATAAAGTCCTGTTCCCCTTCCCCAATAAAAATCTTTTTTTTTTTAAAAAGAATTAAGTTAATATACGTTAAATGCTTAAAACAGTTTCTGTCATCCTTAACTGCTTTTTATTTATTTTTAAATTTTTATTTGTTTTTTAAGTGTGTTTTTCCAGGACCCATCAACTCCAACTCAAGTAGTTGTTTCAATCTAGTTGTGGAGGACGCACCTCACACTGGCCCATGTGGGGATCGAACCGGCAGCCCTGGTGTTATGAGCATCGTGCTCCAACCAACTGAGCTGAACAGCTGCCCCCTTAACTGCTTTTTAAATAAATAAGTTTAACCTTTTTGTCAACTGGATGTTTCCAATCAACCTAAACAATTTTTTTAATTGAAATTTTTAAATTGTAAAACCATAACAATATAAAATTTATCATCTTAACCATTTTTAAGTGTATAGTTCAGTATTGTTAAGTATATTCATGTTGTGGTTAAAGAGATCTCCAGAACTTTTTCATCTTGTAAAACTAAAATTTTATACCCCTTCAACAACAGTTCCTCTTTCCCCTTCCCCCCAGTCCCTGGCAACCACCATTCTACTCTGCTTTTATGAGTTTGACTGTTTTAGATTCTTCATATAAGTAGAATCGTGCAGTATTTGTCCTTCTGTGACTGGCTAATTTCATTCAGCACAATGTCCTCATGATTCATCCATGTTGTAGCATGTGATAGGATTTCCTTTTTTCTTTTTAAGGATTAATAAAATTCCACTGTATGTGTATACCACATTTTGTTTATCTGTTCTTCCATTGATGGGCATTTAGGTTGCTTCCTTCTCTTATCAATTGTGAATAATGCTGCAGTGAACATGGGTATGCATATATTTCTTTGAGATCCTGCTTTCAGTTCTTTTGGATATATACCCATAAGTGGGATTGCTGAATTAGGTGATAGACCTATTTTTAATATTTTGCGGAACCTCTATACTGTTTTCCATAGCGGTTGCACCATTTACAATCTCACCAACAGTGCACACGCGTTCCAATTTCCACATCTTCATCAATGCTTGTTATTTTTTGTTTTTTTGATAGTAGTTATCCTAATGGGTATAGGATGTTATCTCATGATTTTGATTTGCATTTCTCTATTCATTAGTGATGTTGAGCATCTTTTCATATGCTTCTTGGCCTTTTGTATATTATGTTTGGAGAAATGTCTATTCAAGTCCTTTGCCTATTTTTCAATTGGGGTATTTGATGTTTTGTTGTTGAGTTATAGGAGTTTTAAAAAATATATTCTAGCTATGAAACCATTCTCAGATATGTGATTTGCAAATATTTTCTCCCATTCTGTAGGATGCCTTTTCACTCTGTTGATTATGTCCTTTGATGCACAAAAATTTTAAAGTTTGAGAGGTCCATTTGTCTATTTTTGCTTTTGTTGTCTATGCTTTTGGTGTCATATCCAAGACATCATTGTCAAATCCAATGTTATGAAACTTTTCCCCTATGGTTTCTTTGAGGAGTTTTATACTTTTTGGTGTAAGTGTAGGTCTTTAATCCATTTGAGTTAATTTTTGTGTATAGTATGAGATAAGGGTTCATCTTCGTTCTTTCACATGTGGATATTCCATTTTCCTAGCGCCATTTGCTGACGAGACTGACCTTTCCCCATTGAGTGGTCTTGGTTCTCTTGTCAAAGATCATTTAACCATATGTGTGAGGGTTTATTTCTGGGCTCTCTATTCTGATCCATGGACCCATGTAGGTCTGTCTGTATGCCAGTACTTCACTTCTTTGATTACTGTGGTTTTATAATATGTTTCGAAATCAGGAAATGTGAGTCCTCTAACTTTGTTCATTTTCAAAATTGTTTTGGCTATTTGAGGTCCCTTGAGATTCCCAATCAACTTTTAAATAAGTTCAACTCTTTTCTTTTAAACAGATAACTACAAGTCTTACCATCTCAGGTCCCACCAGGTCTTATCCCTTTCCTTCAAAACCAAATTTCTCAAAAGCATTGTTTCTATTTTTAGTCTCCATTTCCTTATTGCTCACTCAGCATTCAGTCAACTTCAGTCTTGATTTTCTCCTGATTATTACACTGAAAAACTTTCCACTAATTTAGCAAAAAAAATCAAACAAAAAATTCCATATTACTAAATATGATAGCCTTTTAAAAAAATGGATCATTTTAATACACAGGAGTACTTAACACTACTGACCATTCCATCTTTCTTCAGTGCTTTTTTCTGATAGTTCCCATGACACTTTGCTCTTCTAGTATTCCTTCTACCTCTCTGGCATCCTTCTCTGTCTCCTTGTCAGGCCCATGATCCTTTCCTCTGTCCTTGAATTTTGGAATTCCTTAAGGCCCAATTCTAAGCCCTCTCCTCTTCACTTTGAACTGCTGGGTTATCAAATTTATATTCATAGCTTTAGTGTCTTCTCTAGAGCTCAGGTCTCTCCCTTATGCTCCAATTCTGTAAGTCCACCTGCCTACTTGATGTCTCCTCATAGGCACCTCAAAAATATTTCAGACCTACACAGTATCTTTAAAATGGAACTCAGAGCCCCTAGCTGTTTCTCTTCCACCATTCCAATCTCAGTGAATAACTTTGCCTTCCATCCATTTATAGAAACTAGAAACCTGGAAGTCACCTATTTAGCCTCGAAAATACCTCTTCTTTACCCAACACCCCCCGCAACACACACACATCCAACTAGTCTCTGATTCTTGTTAATTTTGTCTTCTAAATCTTTCTCACATCAGCCAGAGGCTCTCCATCCCTTCACTCATAATTTTAATCAGAGCCACATTACTTTTTCTCTCTTCTAGAATACTTCAATACTTCCTGATTCACCTGCTTCCATTTTTGTTCCTTATAGGTCCGTCCTGCACACTGTAGCCAAACTGATTTTTTAAAAGCAAATCTGTCACTCCCTTGCTTAAAGTAACCCTTCTACAACTCTGGAGAATAGATAAGAAACTGGAAACTGTGATTAACTACGGCAAGGGTAAGGGAACACAGGAGGGATACAGGGGTAGGAGCCAGACTTTTTATTGTATACCTTTGTATAATCTGTTGTTTTCTTTTGGAACTTCATGAGTGTGTTATCTACTCTAAAAATCAAATCAATAAATTGAATTTTTAAAATTATTGCATCATGCTATTCTTAAGATAAAGGCAAACTCAACCAACTGGTCCCAATCTACTTCCCTTTTTAACTTCATCTCTTAGTATACTCTTTCAATCTCAGTGCTCCGGCTACACTGGGCGTCTGTCAGTTCCTTATGCTCCACGTGCTTTGTCTTGTTTCAAGGCCTTTGCATAAATTGATTCTAGCTCTGCCTAAACTGCCCTTTGGTCTCCCTTTCACTGAGGTAACACATTCTTTCCCTTAAATCTCAGACCACCAGTTACCACTTCTTAAGGGAAGCCTTCCCTGACAAACTTTATCCCCTTTTATGTGCTGTTACAACACCATGTACTTTTTGGCACACACTGCAGTTCCAGTTTTATATTCATTGTGTGATAATCTAATTATACTCTACCTTATCAATTTGACTGAAAATTCAAGGAGGGCAAGTATTGTTCTTGGTTCTTTGAAAGTGCAAAATTATAAACTATTTGAGAGGCAACGTTGTAAAACTCACTGCTTAATATTTTGTGACAAATTCTTATTTTTAAAGATTTTTATGGTTTTATATTTCTAACTCAACAAAAAGCAGTAGTAAGAATTTAACAAAGCTTGACCAAAGAAATCCCTGCTATGCTTAAACCCACCATAATACTCTATGTTGATGAATTAGGAAGGTATCCCATTACATATTAGAAGTGGGTGAGTGAGCGAGTATGTATAAATTAACTCAGGAAGTGCTGTTGTCAGTCTTCAAGAGGGGGCTGTTATTATATATATGGTTTCCAAACTCACTTTTTTGGAACATTATCAAAGACTAGTATTTCATGGACTATGCTGTAGGAAATGCTCTTTTACATTTATGCAATATTAGTATATACTATAGGGAAGGAGAAGTGGAAGATGTCAAGGGCAGCTTTTGAGTATGGTCCTAGTAAACGTGAATGGAAAAGGAGGTAAATTAAAAATGGTAGATCTGAGAAAAACTGAAGAAAGAGAATCAGAATTTACTGGTAAATTTGAAGTCTGTGGGGTAAAGGTGAGCAGTTAAAAATAGTCATCTCAAACCAAAGGAACTGAGAAAAGTTTTAGTGACAATCTTGAGTCTCACTTTTAATGTTATAAAATTTAGTATAATGAAAATTATTCCTGATCACTGTAAAATGGCATAAAATACAAACAGATATATGGTAAAAAGTAAAAAGTTCGCCCCTGCCCCAAGCTCATTCCCCTCTGCCTGGTAACCACCATCAACAGTTTGGCTTATGTCCTTCCTCCGTGCATTTACAAGCACTCATCTGTGTGTGTGTGTATACACATATATACGCACATATACACACAAATATATGTGTCCACATGTATTTTATAAATAAATGACATCACTATATGTATTGTTCTGTAACTTGCTTCACATCGCAGTGTATAACACATCTGTCAATGATCTTCATCTACTTTCTGATTATCAGTAGGTGCATAGTAACCCATAGTTTGGATAAACCATGTTTTATAATTGTTAGGAATAATCTTTTTAGTAAATAAAGAGATCGGATATAGGTGAATGATCTAATGAGGCAATCTGGTAAGGAAAAGAGTCTCAAATTTTTTTTTTAATAACTGAAATTGCAGAGGAGAGGGACTCAGTGCAGTTTCTTACTTGATCCTTTTATTAATAATAAGGAGCCATTATTGTAGTTCATTTTCTGTGTGATTCAAGTTCTGACTTCTTAGAAACATAGTATGTGGCATAAAAGCATCTCTTATAACCATAAAATAACAAATACATTATTTTTTAAAGAGCTGCTTCTTTAATTTTGAAAAGTTTTATAGAAAAATACCAAATAATACCTAAAAAACAAAACAAAAAACCCCATAATCCCAATTTTTAAAAAATCTGTAAGGTAAGAGTTTAAGTTCATGCATCTACCTCCTCAATTTCATCTGTTTTAGGTACCTGCTATCAACAGTTTGGGACGTATTCCTACATTTTCTTGGGTTTATACAGACAATTTCTATATGCATATATGTACACATGCCACACCTGCTTTTTCCCTAATAAAATGGGATGGTGCTATTCATGTAGGTCTACAGTTTTAAAAAATTTGCTCCCTGCTTCAGCAGTGTATCATGGACTTGAGCACAAAATTTTTGATTAATTAAACTCATATATCTTTTATGTTATCTTCATTTGTTTTCTTGTACTAACAACATTTACGGTAACTAAACTCAGAAGCGACTGATTTATTAACTGTCATGGCAATTTTTTAATTTACAGTGTGAGATATATCTGGCATCACAGACCTTGCTCATTTGCTTGGGGCATTCCCACCTGATAGTGGGAATTACTCAAGAGACTAAATTATAGATAAGAAGGCTGATTGGTGAGCCGAGAATTGGAATGAAAGCAAGTAGGTGTTCTTACAGGATATTTCTATCAAGCTACGGGAGCTCTCTGACTTGCCCTGGAGCTCTTTCTGTCTTGACAACTGTCATTAGTCATCAGAGTCATGGCCCAGAACATGGTTCAGAGACATATGGAACACGCTTCTTCCAGGCTCCTGATCGGAACTGTGCACTGCCCACCACTTCATTTAAGCTGTCTGACCAGGTCCACATTCATTACTCTTTCTGTATGTGAGAGAAGTGTTCATTAGAATTTGAGGATTCCCCAAATCTGCTTGGTGGAGATATGGAAAATACCTTTGCCTCCACCAACTTATTTACAGGTTCTCTCTTCAAGTGAGCTTCTGTGGAAGAGGCTAACATACAGAGGCTGTGACAATCACAGCGTCTGTAGATATTGCCAGATGTCCCCTGGTGGTCAAAATCACCCTGAGTTTAAAACCACTGATTTAGAGGGAGATTGGTTTAGAGCAGGGGTGTCCAAACTTTTTTCAACGTTTTTCACCAAGGGCTATATGCGGTAAAATACACAAACAGCCACGCCACTCACTCGAGGTGAAGTACGTATTGCCTCATCTGGTTTATTTAAGTAAACTAAATATATTTTTGGAATTTGCTGCGGGCCAATAAAAAATGGGTCGCAGGCTGTAGTTGGCCCGCGGGCCGCAGTTTGGACAGCCCTGGTTTAGAGTAAAGAAAGAGCTAAAGAGAGGGAAACCAGGTGGAATATTGCGTAGATGTCAACTGAGAGGTAAGATTTAAGGATATTAATTCCTCAGCAGTGGGAGGAAAGAACATAGGATTTGTCCCATGTCTTGGTCTCTACTTTCCCACTAATTATGAAATCTTTGGTTACTTGCTTTTTACCCTTCTGATAGTGAATTAGAATGAGGATTAACTTTGTTACTATTATTTTTGTAGCTTGTGTACTTGTTATGTATCAGAGTTGTACTGGCATTTTATATGCATTCTAGAGATAGTGCGTTTAGACGTCCTCTGTAAATTATAAAATTTTATGCTAAAAGTACTGTGTTACCTGGCATGTCTTCCTGTTTATAGATTGGTACAAAAGTAATTGCAGTTTTTGCAATTTTTTTTGACCTCTTAAATCGCAATTACTTTTGCACCAATATAATACTTCTTACCACTGCTTTTATCCCTTTAGACCTTTAAAATTACTGGCAAATATAAGATTTAACTTTGTGAATTTGACCATGGTTATAAAAATTTTCTAGGAATGATAACTTTTATGTAATTATATATATAAAACAATTACATAAATTACATATATTAAATATATATTTATTATTTTATTAAATATATATAATAATTACGTAAATTACATACATATTAAATCCAGCATATGTATGTATAGATACATATGCTGGTTTTAAAATTACATTATGGATTACAATGTAGCATCACTCATGTTATAATCAGAATAAGAGAAAATAAGATTTCTTAAACTGAAATAGACTTAGCAGGCAAATATCCAGGCATGTGTTTATTCCATATATTGAATAACATCACATAATTCTTTGAAAAACCCCATTGTTAACACTTCTATATCCAGAAAAATACTTGTTTATTTTTTGTCCTTTTGTCTCTTGCTCTTAAGTCAATTCCATAAAGCAGGGCAATTAAATTTTTTTATCCTTAAGTACATTTACTTTTGTCTCTCTAATGGATTAGTCAGGCATGGTTTCCCTGTATACTCAATAAATGTTTACTGAATAAAGGAATAAATTACAGAAATCATCTTCTCTCTCTCCTAGCAGGTTATCTTCTAAAATGATCAGTGACTAATCTTCATTATCATTTCCCCATTGTAAAATTGTCTATATTTCTGAGTTTCTCCAGACTTTGTCCCATGGTTTGGATTAGGGGGCAGGGTCGGGGAGGTGTTGGTTACCATCATGAGGCAAATTCACTAGGCCCCCAGGGGAATGGCTCTACAATACTTTAAATATTTGCTTCAGACCTATAATTCATTCCAAGAGTCCTAATATTTTGTTGCCTATCTGGATTATAATGTTTAGCACCTGCGTCTCCTCTGTGTCTCCTAATGGGTTTATGGGGTCAGTCTTGGCTGCCTGTCCATGACTTAACTCTCGATTCAGGGATTGAACCTATCACCTACTGTTGATTTTTAGTACTGACCCTGCATGCCTTTAGTTTTCATTTCTTCCCAGATGTGATAATAATCACACGGATTTGGGGATAATTTTCTTAACCAATGAGAATATTGAATTCAATGGATTTGTTTATGATCACTATTATAAAATAGCTCACTCACAAATTCTTTGCATACCAATTCTTCAATCCTTGAGACCAAGTTTGATGCATTTCTCTTTTTTATGGGTCCTACACTACCTCTTCTATGAAGCAGTCATCTATCCTAACCAAAACCTCTACTTCTTTCTGAGATTAGGTCTTCTATTATATTCTACCAATAAGTTTCTGCCTTATTCATCATTGTATCCTCATCTATCTATTTGACATATATAGGAAGCACTCACGTATTTTTGACCTACTGAATGAATGAAGTTCCAATTATTGTGGTTGTTTTGATTAATGATGTCATCTGGTATAATTTCCTCTTTCTTCTCCCAGTGCCATTTCACTTCCAATTAAGTACTCAAGCTAAGTACTATAGACTCCAAGGTTAAGAGAAACTAATTTGAAGAGCCATCTGAAAATCAGGGGAATCATTTCCCAGTTTCTTAAAGAGAAAGGGCACCTCAGCATGAGCTTATTGAAGAAAATGAGAAGGAGAAAATGATAAAGGCAATAGAAAGAAACATGGTCAGAGCAGAAATAATAAGCAAGGATACTTCCCATCTGGGAGGGTGTCAGAGAACAGGAAAAGTTTCAGTTTCTATTTTTGCATTAGTCGTCTTCTGCACAAAGAACAACATTAAAATTAGAACAATATTGTGAAATCTCATGGGCCTCCTCATTGATTCATCCTGTGGATATCTTCTCAAGGTCAGATCTACCCTGGAGGTGCCTCCCTCTGCCTCTCTGCCTGTTCTTTTTCATTTTCTGAACAGTCAGAATTCTCTAAATCCTTGCAATGGAACAGGGCAATATCTTAGAGCCTGTTTTCCTTCTTGTCCTGCCAAATCTTACATAGGTCCTTTCCATTTTGGAGAGCTTAAGAACTAACCTTTTGGGCAAAGAGAAGAAAGCGCTTTCCTGTCTGGGCTGGAATATTGTTTCCCTGAGTTTCAGACTATTTTTTCCTAATTCTAGTTACCTCCGTTACCACATCCAGAAGTATCTTTGGCACCAGTACTTGGAAAGTTTATGCTTCCCCACAGGCTGTTTTATAAAAATGCATTAATTAGCTTATTTATTTATACCTTCTTATTCCAAAATCTGGTGTCAGAGACACCTGTAGACTACAGGAGATCTGAAATGAGGGACACACCTTGATCCTAATGAGTACCCAAACTAGGTATCAAAAAGAGGGCTACTCTGATCTTTTAACACCTCTAAAGATTGGAATGCCCCAGAGCTCAGACCTTGGACCTCTTTCTCGCTTACTATTCTTTTTCTTTCTCTTAATCAGCAGAAATGTATTTTCTCACAGTTCTAGAGGCCAGAAGTCCAAGACCAGGGTGCCATCAGATGTGTTTCTGGTAAGGCCTCTTTTCCTGGCTTGTAGATAGCCGTCTTCTTGCTGTGTTGTCAGATGGCCTTTTCTTTGTGTGCGCACATGGAGAGAGAGGCCACCATCTGGTGTGTCTTCCCCTTCTTCTAAGAACACCAGCCAGACTGGATTAGGGCCTTACCCTTATGACCTCTCCACTCATTTTATTTTTTTAAAAGATTTTATTGGGGAAGGGGAACAGGACTTTATTGGGGAACAGTGTGTACTTCCAGGGCTTTTTTCCAAGTCAAGTTGTTGTCTTTTCCATCTTAGTTGTGGAGGGTTCCACTCATTTTTTTAAAGGAGAGCTTATCCAGTTCCGTGACTTTAAGCACTACCTGTAGATTGTTGATGACTCCCAAATGACCAGCCCCCACTTCACCCTGGACTTCAGACCCATTTCTAATTGTCGATTTGAGATCTCTACTTGTGTGTCCATAGACACCTTAAACTTAACAGGAAACGAAACTCTTGATTCCTCCTAATCTTATTTACTTCTCCCCGGGTGTACCCTGTCTCAGTAAACCCAATTGCTCAGCCCAAACTCCTTTGAGTTTTTCTTTTATGTACCACATCGAATCCTTCAGAAAGTCCTGGTAAATCCTCTTTATATCTCAAATCTGACAACGTATCATTTCCTTTAGCATTTCTGTTCTAGTCCAGGCCATCATCTTTTCTCACCTAGAGACCACTGTAATAGCCTCTTAATGGTCTCCTTGCTTCTACTCTTGCCCTGATTCCTCCTTTAAAACACAAATTAGATTATAATTCTCTGCTGCTTAAAACCCAATGACTTCTTATCCCAAAAAGTCCAACCTGTCCTGGCCACTGACTGTCGCTCTGATTTCGTTCTCTACGAATCTCTCTCACTCCTCCCCTCTGGCTACACTGGCCTAGCTTTCTTCCGGCATCGCTGGCACATTCTGAGCTTAGAGTTTCTGCATTTGCTGTTCTCTGCCTCAAACTTTCTTCAAATAATCATATGGCTAGTTCGTTCACTTCATTTCAGTCTGTACTCAAATGTCATCTCCTCAGAGAGGCCCTTTTACTTCTTTATTAGTCATCCTGCTTAAAACAGCATCATCCTATAATCCCCATCCTTACTATGCTTTATTTTTATCTGTAGTTCTTATTGCTATCTGACATTATATTAAATCTATTTGTGTATTGACTATGTTCACACTCGAATGCAAGCTTCCTGTGGAGAGTAAGGGCGAGGGCATGGTTTGTTTTGTTCACTGCTGTATGTTCAGCACCTAGAATAGAGCCTAGCTCATCCAGAGTACTAAACATGTATTTATGAAATGAATGAGTGAATGTATAAGTAAGTAGCTGGACCTGTCCTTTGGGAAAGATTATGAAGGACTGCCCAAGTTCACTGGGTAGGATCCACAGTCCCCAAATCACTGCCCCATCTCCATGTGTCAGTTAGTATCTGTCGATGTATGCACATTTTCCTACAGTACCTTGACACCCCTTTCAAATCCGTTCCAGCTTAAGTTCCCTCTTTCACCTACTCTCACAGGTTGCACTTTCCATCCCCATCCCACAAAAGTGATCCTTTAGAATTAATTTTATAACATAAATGCTCATATATAGAAAAAGCAATTTCTGTCAGGAGAGAAGTGTTCCTTAATGATAATAGTGGTGAAAGCAGAAAATAAGGAATAACAAGTTGGAAACAAATTCCAAAGTTTTGAAGGAACTTGGAGACAATATCCTTGTAAAATCAGCAAATGTGAAAGGTGACAAAAGATTGTGTTGATTATAACCCACCTGGAGTCTATTGTTCCATGTCTAATATGGAGCCAATCCCGGCACAAGATTTTTAAAAAGACAAAAGAATGTGTTCAGAGATGGCAAATAATATAGCGAGAACACATTATATGAGTAGTGGTTGAATAATTATAATAAATAATAATAATAACAACAACAACAGTAATTGCAAACATTTACTATGTGCCAGGCATTATTCTAAACACTGAAATGTTATTTAATCCTCATCCTATGAAGTAGATACTATCCTATCACTTTTCAGATGAGAAATGAAGTTACAGCGAGGTTAAGTAACTAACTCTCCTTCAAGGTTACACAGCTAATAAGAGGTAGAGCCAGTGCTACTGATTTCATTCTGATTTCAGAGTCCATGCTTTTAACCACTGTGTTATGTTTTAATATTAAAAAATAAGTGCTATTGAAGAAGGAGCTACTGTAGACATTCTAAGAAGGCAGTGTTAGTTAGCTGTCACCTTAAGTGTCACCACCTCATTCTCAGTCCCCGCCCCCATTCTACCCAGTATATACTCCTATAACAATAGGACCAGTAACAGCACTTCATTACATTATTTACTTGTATCTCTACCTCTCTCTATTAATGTATATTTAACTTATTTTAAGGATTATATTTGATTCATTTTTGAGCCACTAGATGAGTTTAGTGACTTGACATATGGTCAACATTGTTTTTGTTGAATGAAAAAAAATGAATGAATGATCCTTAAATTGATTTGAACTGTCCAGTGGTGGAATAGCTTTTCTGTAAGGTGATGAGCTCCTGGTCACTGGCTGTATTCAAGCATGGGCTGGATTTGACATTTGAAGGATGCTTGACGGGATGCTGTAGAAGGAACCTCCATGCCATCTGGCAGTGGGAGATTAGACTAGGTTTCCTTCTAACTATGCATTATCTGATCCTACGATAAGTCGGTTATTCTTTCTCAAAACATTAAGTTGGCACCTGTTATGTGCCTAACATCGTTCTAGACACCGAAAATACAAAGATAAAAGTGGCCTAGCCAGTATCCTTAAGGAGCTAGTAGTAGCTGGGTAATTAAGAAAAGAGGTGCTTAATAGTATAGGTGTAAAGTTTTAATAGATTAAAATCTGTCCTTTTCTATTTATTTTTTGAGATGTTTTGAATAAATGCAGAAGGGAGGAAAAAGCTGTTACAAGGAGGAAAACACTAGATATAAAAGATAACCCTAAATTTGCCTTTCTGAGAAAGGAATTTAGGGAGTAAAGACCACATGCTACAGTCTTATGGAGGGATTCCCTAAAAGGGAAATATCAGTGTTTCCCATCAAGGTATTACATGGCTGGATATAATTCAGTAGAGAAAGTAATTTGAAATTCTTTAAACAATGTACTTTCTCCAAAACCAGTAAAGATGATTATGTCCTTACTCCTTCATTCCCCCTTTAGGGACATTAATATGAAATGAACAATCCATTAAGTCATGTTGTTCACAAGACTTAAAGGTTTCTGGTGACTAAGACATGGATTCTAACAGTTAAGTACAAAGGGACCTTTCAGTTTCTTTCCCAATTAACATGTCTGAAATCTGTTAGGCAGTGGGGGAATAGTGGTCTTTCTTTATATTACCCTGGTCCCTCATGCTGCTCATCTTTCACACATGTCCAAATATGTCTCGACACAGAATCATCCTCTCTAGCTGGGACATGATGCCTAGGTAGGTGGGGAATTCCCCTGTTTTGTTTAAAATCATAGTTGTCTTTGGGTTTGGCTGGCATGTTCATAAGTTTACTGACAATTGGTTTTTTTCCCTCTTATACCATATGCTATTCCATGATTCATCTGCTTTGAGTCTGTTGCCTTGAAGGTGAAACAATTTCTTCCAATGTTGATATTTCATAATCTCGTAGATAACGAGCATACACATATGCATAGTCCTTTCAGAAGTTTTAAACATTTGGAGATGAATGAATAATGCTGCCACAAATGGAAAAGAGCAGTATAAAATCATAATGGTGATATTAAATCACCTTTTATTGGGTGGTTGGGTGAGTACTGATATTGATAAAGCCTAGGCACTTTACTACATTTCTTGACCTGTTCTTAAGAAATTGTTTCTGGTATGTATTACTTATTTATGAATTTTAAAATTTAATGTTTTACTTTAATTACCTTGATTTAATGTATTTTAATATTTTAGACAGGAAAGATCTGTAGTTGTAGAAGTGGGGTTTAAATTCCAAATAAATTATTAACAGCTGGTTATATTTTAATGGTAGCATTTGTTTCTGTAATGGTGTAGCAATGACTCTTCAAATCTCAAGAAATCTTTTATTCCTGATATAAGTAGTAATTCTTTCAAACTATTTTAATAGAACATATTACATTTCTGAATACAATGCAAAGCAGTTATTTCTGCATGGGTACTTTCTAAGTATTTAGAAGATTAGACTTCTAATAAACATAGACTAAATCAAGTTTCTGCAAGCTTTAATCTATACACCTGTTGTGTTACATCATTTAACCACATGTATCTTTTTACTTAGAATGTCAGTGATTGTTTTTTGATGCAGAAAAGCTATAATTTCATGGTATAGATGCGCGTGTAAATATCTATATAAGTTATACATTTGGAGAGATTTTTAAAGGATTAATCCTCAGTATATCTTCCTTCCTCTCTCTCCCTTTACCTGGTTTAGCTCCTCTTTGGTTCAGGTGTGCTGGTGTCCCTAAGCCTTTCTGGGCCGCAGCTGGAGAAAGTGGTGATTGACAGAAGCCTGGTGGGGAAGCTCATCTCAGACACCATCAGTGACGGTAATTACTCCATGTGCAAATCAATTGCCTACATTAACAGTGGGGCAGGAGAAATAGTGTGTCAACAGGTAGACTAATTATTACCACTGGGGACTTGCAAACACAAGTAATTGCTTGTAATAGCATAGTTACAACCCGTGGGACCAATACAAGTTTTGGCTAATGTTTAATATGAAAGTTTTTGAGTGTTAGCCTTATATCCTGAATATTTTTCTTTCTTTCCTTTAAAAAAATGTGAACATATTTCCGAAATAGGCTTTTGTTGTTGTTGTTTTTTGGTGTGGTCTTTCAAAATTAGTCCCCTATTGTTGACATGTCAAATATTTTTTCATTTTCAAATGAATTTTAAATAAATAACCCAAATGTGTCAACACAGCCACCTGTAAAAAAGAAAATTATGCTTTGCCTCTTAGGAGGATTCTTTGTTACCAAAGTCTCTGAATATTAACTGTTGATAAAATTTGGGCAATATTTCTTCCTTTTTTCAAATTATAGTTGACATACAATGTTATATTAGTTCCAGGTATACAACAGTAATTGGTCAATATTTCTAAATATCAAAAATCAATGGCAAATATACTAGATAAATCTATGAAGTGATACTACAATAGTATATAAATGCTACAAAACACATAAGAAAAATATTTTAAGCCAGTTATTGAAAACATAGGATACTGACATTTATTGAGCCCTAAGAGGCCCTATGCTGTGCCAATCTACCTATTTTATTTAATTCAAAGAACAACCTTTTATAAGGTGTAGTTATTTCCACTTGATAGATAAGGAAATTACAGCTGAGATACTAAGGAACATGCCCACAAATGAAATACTAAGGAATAGCTCAAAAATGACTGAGCTGAGATTTGAACCAAGGTTCTAGCTGCAGAACCCATTTTCTTTCCACTACAGTATGCTGACTCCTGAAGTTTTAAGATTATGTTCTTTTATTCACAATAAAAAGTCTAAAAACATTGCATTATCTTTGGAGATTGAAAATTGTCAGTATCTGAAACTGCATAATTAAAGGAAAGCATGGCCTAGTGGAAAAGACAGGTGAGAATACAGAAACCTTCCTTCTGCCATGTGCTCTTACTAGCTACTTCTGAATAAATCAGACCCAATTTCATCACTTTAAAGAAAAGCACTCTGCAGAATGGCTGTAATTAGCAACATTACTGATAATAATAATAAGTTAAGGTAGGACTGTAAATGTGCCATTTCTTCTCATAGGAATATGGTGCTAAGGAAGCTAGCTAGCTTCCCTATGGAAGAGATTCCATTGTCATATGTCTAATAATTGATCCCTTTGTTGACACTGCAAATAAAATAGTGGCTGTGATGATTTTATCAATTTGATGCACCTCTATAAGAATTAAAAGGACACTTCCAACACTTTATGTCTCTGAGATACCTTTTTTCACTTGTTTCTTTTATTTATGCCCCAAATAATACATCCTCATGAGATCGTGATAACAATGTGATTTCTTGGCAGTTCTCCAATTCTCCTCTAATTGTATAGATCTACCATTGGTCACTATTTGCACAGTAAGGAGTATAGAAGTAAAGAAAATATGTAAAACAATCAATAATTTATTTTTGTTAGGAACAATATAAAACATTTCTCAATTATTTTTATCAATAATTTTATATAACATTAATCCCCTTTATTAACCCATAAAAATTATCTACCTACTTGTATCCTTTAGAAATAAAGCTGTAGAAATATTTTTGCTAATCTTCCTTATTAAACATTAATTTATGTAATGACGTATTGGGAATAATACGCTTTATTTTATTCAGCTTATATACTCTCAAAAAGAAGGTTCATTAATAAAAAATTTAAAAATAAAAAAATAAGATTGGTGGAGAACACTGATCTGTAGCCCTCAATAAATCTAATTTATTCTCAGGTGGTTTATAGCATATAAACACAGGATTAAAGTTTAAGCATAAACAAAAATAAACATTTTCATCATTATATTCAGGAATAAAATGATCCTTATTTTATGCTTTTCTAGCCCTAGTTCCAAATACGTATTATTTGTTGATTGTCCCCAAACATCAGAGTATATTGAAATGTTATCAGAAAAGAAGGAAAAGTATCAAAGCCATTCATGATTATATTGATGATTATTGTTTATTTCCAATGTCTTTAATATCCTTGTAAAATGTCATAATGATATTTAGGAGACTAATTATTTTAATTTTTATCTTCTAAAAATAGCGTTTTGTAATATTTCAGTGGAAAAAATCTATTAGTTCATTGTTATTTTATTCTAACTTAGTATTATCAAAATCTCTTTTTTTTTTTTTAAGCTCTTCTCACAGACAGCTTTATCATCTTATCATTTTTGGCACAAAACAAACTATGTTTCATTCAGTTTGCCAAGAAGATGGGTTCTCCTGATGTAAACAAAAGATTGGAAAAACTCTCAGCCTTGGAATATAAGGTAGAGATTTCAATTTAAATAGTCATATTGTTAATTAAGGTGTGCTAGAGTGTCACATGAGTTGGTGTTACGCTTATTATTCTTGTACATTCCTGGATTTTAGAAAAAAACAAAAAAACACTTATAGGATTGAGTTTGAATCACTAGAAACAGTGGCCATCCTAAGTTTTCTTTGTTACTTTCATTATGAGGGTCCAATAATGGCATGTTGGAGCAAGTCATATAGCATTTATGGAAGTCAAAGACAGATAATAGAGGCAAGTTACACATTGGAAAATGGTGTTCTTGCTAGAGGTAGTATAATACACCATTCTTATTTTCCCCAAAGATTCCTTATTATCTTTCTAGGCTAGGACAGCTGCCCTGGTTTCTATTTCACAAGAAAAGAAAGAAGGAAGAAGGCACTTTCAAAGGTTAATAGAAAAGTGTAATAAACAAGGTGTGGGAAGACCTCCCCCCATCTCAACTATAACTGGAGAAAATGCAAAAAGAAATCTTCCTATGTTAGTATCTCTCCCTTCACTAACTCCAGGTAATTTGTTTCCTTGTATCAGGGACTTTACATCTGTTAAGGCAGGATTTTTATTTTAAATGATGTGTTTAATTTAAGTTTGCCACATTACGTTTTAACTGCTTGGAAGGTATACTGTCTGCTAGGATGAGTATCTAATACATTTTCCAGGCTGTTTCAGTTCAAGGCCTCTTTTCAGCAGTGACTTGTGTTTGCAAGATTGATCCAGCCTCTGTGACGTGGATTTGAGACAGTTCACTGTTCACTAGGAACAGAGCTGATATACAGCTTCCTTAAAAAAGATGCACACTTGTGCCATACTTAGAATATATAGCAAGAGCAAAGATTTTTAGAAGTCAGCTTTGTGGCTTGAAACTGTTCATGGGTTTTTGAAAAAGTTGCATTTAACCTAACCTTTTGCCCTTTGGGATTATTTCTTAGTGTGATTGAGATGGTAGTAGTATGGGGCAGGATCTCATTTTATTTGCTAGAAACTTCTATTCTTATAAAGATTTTTAACATGGGATTAAAACATATTAAATAAGTTTTTCATTGTGGTAATAAACTACAATTTGGTTTTATTTGCCAGCTTTGTTGAGCTCCTATAACATTGTATACTATTGATTTTCTTTAGCTTGAAATCAATGGTACTCTTGTATTATATTTTGGTTAGTCAAAAAATTGATATTAATTGATATTAAATGGGATGTTATTTTCTAGAATGGCTAACTGTAGATTTACTTGAAATGTTTATTTACTAATACTGTTCTTTGAGATGCACCAATATGCCTTCAAGGTATTTTGTTTCTAACGTTGTCATGTAAAATTTTGTATAACTAGTTTCCCCATCTTAGGTTTGATGGATAGTTTAGTAAAGTTTTCTCAACCAAAGGATAGTAGTTACCCATTAATGAGAGCAGAGAGAGACTCGTAAGATGCCATCTTTTCTTATGAAAAGACGTAGAAAATAGACCTAGTATATGGACACTTATACCTTAAGTAAAGGAATTACTTATTTGTTTATGCTTTCTGCCTTTGAATTTGGGTAAATTAGGACATGGACACTCCATGTCATTTCTATACATTAGAGAAATAATCTACTTTGGAAAATCTATGGATTTCATTTTCTGATTCAGTATTTAAATATAGATATTTAGTACTTAGTAAAAACTGCCATTTGTCAATTGGAAGGATATTTTAAGAAACTTCTTTATTTTACTTGCCTTGTTGACTATCATAATAGAATACTGATGCCATTAAAACATGAAATTTCAGATAACATATATGATTTGCATTAAGTGAGGAATAAAAGTGTCAGTTTTTTGTTTTAATTCAAATGTTCTGCATGTAGAAATTTGTAAGTAATGTGTTTACATGGCAAGTAGGACATCAAATTAATGTTTGTGTATTTTTAAGGACTTAGTAATTCCATTGTGATATTTCTCTCAAACAAGAAGAAAACTAGTAAAAATAATGATATTGAGAGCTTCAATATAAGAATTTGTACTTCAAAGCATGAAGTACATCTGTGTTGTCTGTCATTGCCCATTTGGATTTTAAAACAAGGAAATAGTGTATAGTATGATAATCCTGCTTTTCTTTACAGCTGTACCATAAATTAGTTCTTTTAGATAGAAATAATTTTGGCAAAGAAAATTGCAAGGTAAATATCCTGAAATTATTGACCTTTAACAAGTGTTCCTGTCCACAATTTAAAAATCCAATTCAACTTATTTAACAGTGAAGGGACAGTGCAAGGAGTTAAATGTTTACCATGAGAGAAGAGCACTGGTAATTACTTTGATTTTAGTTCTTTTGATGTGCATTCGGAGGATGAAGAGGTCAATAATATTATGGCCATGCAAATAGAAAAGGGTTCCTTTTGACCATATTAAAAAAAAATAGCAGAGGATTATTAAAGCATTAACCTTGATTTTAATGGCCTTGGTTGAGTGGTGAGATCACAATTTGGATGAGCCTGATTATTTACTAAATACAATACATAAATGCAACGGGTTCTTAACACCCATTGCACTCTGGCATTATCGCATTACTGCCATCCTTTGTTGCCTTGCAGACAGGAATATGAAAGCAATCTGTCATGTAGTGAGACTGGCTCCAGAAGCATTTCTCTGATAAGAAGACCCCCTGCCCTTTGCTAGTGTCTGGTCCACTAGGCTTAGCCATGCGCTTAATCCCCAGAAAGTGGTTCGATTATTGCTGACCAGCAATGGCAAGATAGTTTTTTTTTTTCTTCCAAGCTATCAACCTTCCATTAATTCCTTAAGCAGAAATACGGTGCAATCTATATTTCCTTGGCATGTGTCACCCAGATGGTGCAGTGCTTATGTTTTCAAATAACCATGTTCCAAAATAACATAGTTTGAATAATAAATTCTACAAATCCTTCCTAAGAAAGAGAATCATAATTCGCAGAAGCTGCATCAACTTTTACACAAGATACTGTGGCTTATCCTTTTATGCAGAATATATGTGTATCTGTCTCATATATTCATTAAAGTGATATTGGCCTCAATTTGTTTTTCCTTTTATTCTTGTCAGTCATTGTTAACATGTTATGTCTTAAACAGTAGTCAGACACTCTTGGTCAGCAGTACTGAACTTGTCATTTAATATAGCTGGTCTTAAATCCTAGGTGTAGGTCGATGCTGTCAAGCAACCATGACTGTACATTTTGGTATTGATTAGGATTGCTACAGCCAATTCCTCCCCAACTCACATTTCTCCCTTTCCTCTTCTCTGCTAAAAGTGGAGAAAATTTTGAACATATGTCTTTTTTTATATATGTGTCAAAAGAATTTGGTAAATTCTGACACCTCTCTAAGCACATGTTTAACATGCATATTTACTTGCATTTATCTACATTTACAGATGCTTTAATTTTTATAATACTTTGAGGATTTTGCATTAAAAATTATTCTTTTACGCTTTTTCTTTTTAACCATTAGATTTCCTACTATGAAATACCTGGGCCAGTACACAGGACAACAGAGCGTCACCTCGCTATCAATTGTGCTCAGGATATAGTTGTTTGCTGGTGGCCACTGGTCAGTGATGATGCTTGGCCTTGGGCCCCCATTTCTCCTGAGAAAGACAGAGCCAATCTGCTGCTCCTGGGTTATGCTCAAGGAAGACTGGAGGTAAAGCTAAAACATATACACATTTTATTGAAGGGCAAATAAAATAGGATTATTAGTATTTTTCTGAAATAAATGCAAATGCTTTTTTAAATGTGTAATTTATTTTTCCAAATATTCAAAAAGGAACGTGAAATGGGATCCTTAAAAGTATCGTGTCTAGAGAATACATAGATAATTTCAGGGCTGGCCTGAATAGTACAATGATTGGAGTAAGGCTTCTGGGTTCAGTTCCTAACTCTGCCACTACCTAGCACTCTCTCCTTGAGCCAGTTACTAACCTCTATGTGTTGTGGTCTTGTTATTTGAAAATTTGAGTTAACGAAGATAAATGAGTTAATACATGGATTGAGAGAGATACCTACACATGGGAAACTCACCCTCCTCGATCCTTGTTATCGTTATTAGTACTATCATTACATTTGCTCATGATTTCAGCTGTCAAAGTTATGTTATTAATCACCTTCTGTAAACTTCCATCAGTTAGTAGTCAAATGCTCATTTTGTGCACAACCCTGTGGTACTGCCCCATGGCTGGGCAGAAATTGGTTAAGGAGTGCATAGCGCCGTGGCCTCTCAGTCTTGTGTCCTGCCTGGGACAGGAGCACCAAAGGGTCCATCTAGGAAGTGAGGACAGTGTCTCCCCCTACCTGTCCCTCACAGTGGTTCTACCATCATTCAGAATTGTGACCCTGTGGATATCTTCAGCTTGTATCGGTAATCTGAGTATGAAATTCTGTCTTATCTTTTTATAACTTAAGGAAAAGGCATCCCTTTCCCCCCACTTAGAAAAAGTTTTTATCTTGGTAAAATGTATGTTCCTGTATTTTCTCTAAGTCTGTTACTTTTTAGGCTTTAAAAAGTGTTTCTCAGAATTAGTATTCTGAGATTGAATGAACAAGTCCAAGTTTTCTCGGTCACTGCCTACCTCTTCTGGTTTTATAAACTTTCAGGCTATCTTGTAAGACTGAAGAGTCCTTTTTGATTGATTAATTAATTATTTAATAATTGACCTTTTAATGGAACTTTCCCAATTCTGTTGCAGTAATTAAAAATACTTGTAATGCTTTAGGTGTAGATTTGGTGAGGCTAAGTAAAAGCTTTGTTTCTGTTCATGCCCACCATTTTATTCCATTTTAATGCAGTAAAAGACTTCATTAAAATGACTTAATGTAACAAAGCCAATTATAATTCTATTAAATGTTCTCTCTCATAATGGAAGTAAAAATAATTACATCAGCCTTTAGTTGTACATTAAACAAATTACCTTTATTTGAAATGAGTGTATTACATGAAATTAGGACTCTTCTAAAAGGGCATACATCTGGTCTACATACCTCATCCTCTGGTGTCATCTAGATCATGGACGTTGGAGTTGGACAGACCTGGGTTTGCCTGTTGGGTGGACTGGATTCTAACTATGACCTTAGGCAAGCTTATTCCCTCTGAGCTTCTGCTTGCTTTTAGCTAATTCTGTGTTCTTTGGCCTTGGATACATCTTCTGTCTCTTTGACTAGTTCTCTAATTTTTAAAACAATGAGTTTAAACTAGATCGGTCACCTCAAGGTCCCTGACAGCTCTAAAAAGTGCTCGTGTGGATTCTGAAGCACACATCTGATTTAGCCACTGCCTGCTCAAATGCCCTCATTAGATACTAAAACTAAAATTAGCCTCAACACTGAAAAGCCCACCCCTGACTGGCCCTGACTTGCCTTTCCAGTGTTATTTCCTTATACAAATGTGTGCTCTAGCCAAACGATTTACTCACTGCCTCATTATTTCCCACCTCCTGCCTGTACACATTGCTGCTTTATTAACCTGAAAGGCCCTTCAACCTTTCTCTTTCTACATCCTTCAGCAACTACTGATCATGACCATGGAGTAAGTAAGCACTGCATTTTATGCCACAGGATACAAATGCAAAACTACCCCTGCCTGCAAGAATCTTAGTATCTACCAATGAAAGAAAAAAATAAAAATGTGTAAGTGCACTAAAATGTTGAATGGTGCTGGGGATAGAATATGTGTGAGTTATAGTAGGAGCCAGTGAGGAATGATTGATTTTACTTAAATAGCAAGGAGGGAACATTAAAGAGGCATCACAATTTGCTCAGTTATGATATTTTTACTTTCTTTTACTATTCTTTCTAAGTTTCACATCAAGGTTGTACTAGCCCTATGGAGTGATTTGGCTAGCTTTTTCCTTTTCTCTTCTCTGAAACAGTAAAATAATTATCTCATACTTGAATGTTTGGTAGAACTCACCTAGAAAACTGCCTGGGTGTGGTGTCTTTCAAGGAAGGTAGATTTTTCATACTGGTTCTGTTTTTCCAGGGTTGTTTGTTTTTCAAGAATTCTTTTTTAACTTGAGTTATCTTCCATTTATAGTCCTAGAAAATTATCCACTTCATGTATTTGAATAGATTTGCATAAAACTGTATATGATACTTGCACATGATTTTTAATTATTCACCACTGATTGCATAGTTAATGTCCCCCTTTTTAATCCTAATATGTTAAGAAACGTAATTCTTTTTTTTTCTTGGCAAGTAGCTTTTATATTGGATTTGGCTCTTTCAGTCTTTCTATCAAAATTAAACTGTAGGAAAAATTTGGAAAGATTTCTTTTTCAGAACCTCAAGTGAACTTCTGTATGCAAAAGGTGAATGTCTTTTGGAAGAAATGTTTAGGGAAATAATTGTTCCCTTTTTTTAATGTGAAGATATAATCTTTAACTATGAATTGTAGCACTTTTTTTTTTTTAATGTCGTGAACTAAAACCACTACTCCATAAAGGTAATATTCAGGTGTATGTCTTTAAATTTTTTTCACTAGTGACCAATAAACTTGAACTAATCATCAGAATAAAAAATACAATGTTCTCTTACACCCTAAAATTCAAACTAAAAAAGTAGCGACCTCATAGAGAACAAATTTAATATTTGCATCTTTTAAGCTATAGAATTTTTAAAAAGCATTTCCCATCCAAGTTTAATCATAGAAGATAATAAGCTTTTTTTTTTTTTTTTGGACAGTGGCAAGATCCTGGAGTAGTGAGTGGTTCCTTGCCTTGGCAACACATTACAGTCACCTGCAGAGCTTTTTACAAAGGAGCCCACCCAGACCAGTTACATCAGCATCTCCAGTGGGGGAGGAGACGTCAGTATTCTTTTACAGGTTCCCTAGGTGATACTCATGTGCATCCAAGTTGCGAACCACTGCTTTGCAGCAAAGTAAAAAAAAAAAAAAAAAATCAAGCCATCTCTTTTGCATAACAGACCATGGAAAGGATAAAGCCCACATACTGGACCAAATGAGAGTTTTAACAGTAGATTCTAAGTAGAAAATTGGCTTACCAAGCAGCTAAAAAAAAAAAAAAGAAAACAAAGGAAACATAGAAATAAGCTCTCTGTGACTGAATTATCTGCCTGTCAGAGAAGGAACATTTTTTTATTTATTTTATGGATATTAGAAAACTGCTGGTCTAATTTCACACCACAGAGCTCTAAACAACAGTACATATCTTAATTAAAAGCATAAAGCAGAGAGTTATGTAGTCTAGGGAGAAAATTTCTTTTGAAAAATATACGATAGTGAAAAATTTTATCAGTGAATTCATTTGAAAGCAGTTTTTAATAGTGTATATATGCATTATCATATATAACACGGTAGTATTTTTATTTAAATTATACGTGTTCTTTGTACTTCCTTTTGGAAAGTTACTGCCATCATCCTATTTAATTCATTCACTTTGTCAAAATAAGATAACATAGTTTATTCTTCCTTTACCTTTTATTTGAGCAGGTAGTTTAATTTTTCAGCTGTATTGATTTGGTAATGCTTTCTGAGTATGGTGTTTATTTTAAGATACCTTACTCACAAAAGATTATTTGATTAATTTAGCAAATTAATCAAAACCACATAAGCAGAGCTATTAAACTTTAAAACCTGTTGTCAGGGCTAGGGATGTATAACTTTACAAAGATAACTGTATAGGAAAAAATCCTATAAAAATTAAAAACCATTTTTGCAGTGATTTAAAGGAGCATCAACTTCTGGGAAAGGAAGACTTGTGACCAACTTTTAATACAGTATAATTTGATAAAAGAAGCAGTCAGAAAGCAGTATTAAATACATTGAACTTGAAAAGCCAAAATATTTAAAAAACATTTGTTCCAACAAAATGTATGTACTGCGTTAGCTTTTAACCACATAACAAAGATTTTCCATTTTAGGGATGATTTTTTTTAATCTTTTTATTACAAAACATACATAAAGAATATCAAACAACATAAGTATATATTTTAATAAGCTATTACAAAGGACCCTGGAACCACACTCAGATCAAGGAATAGAACTTTGCCAGGCACCCAAAATACCACCATGTACTCTGTCAACTTCTTCCTGGGCCCCCAAAGTGACCTCTATCATGACTTTTAATAATTTTCACATACATATTCATATAGTTTTTATTACCTAAATGTGCATCTCCTAAAACTGTAGTTTAATATTATCCACTTAAAACACTTAAATGTGTCTCTTATTTAAAATCTCTTTAAATCTACAAGTTCCCATTGTATTCCTTTCTTTTCCTTAAAAGTTACAACATGCTGTATAGATGATGTATTACAGAATTGTACACCTGGAACCTATGTAACTTTACTAACAGTTGTCACCCCAATAAACTTCAATTAAAAAAAAGTTATCTGTTGAACTACAGTGTCCTACATCTGGACTTCGTTGTTTGCATAATCATGGTGTGGTTCAGCATGTTTCTCTGTCTTTTTAAAATTCTGTACGTTAGTCATCAGTTTTGGCAAGACTGTAAGGGACGGTGTGTTATTTTATCAGAAGGTGCATAGTATCAGTTTCTATCTCTCTTTTTCGGTTGTCTTTTTTGATGTTAGCAGCTATGGATGCTCAATGCATAAATCCGCTCTGGGGCAGCTGGTTGGCTCACTTGGTTAGAGCGCGGTGCTCATAACACAAAGGTCGTCGGTTCAATTCCCACATGGGCCAGTGAGCTGCACCCTCCACAACTAGATTGAAAAACAGCAACTTGACTTGGAGCTGATGGGTCTTGGAAAAGCACACTGTTCCCCAATATTCCCCACTTTAAAAAAAAATCCATTAATTCCTCAGGTTGCAAAATGATGATATTCTAATTAGATTATTAGTTTTCGTTTATTAATTGGGATACTTTTATAAAAAGACACTTCCACTAATCTATTCATTTTTCCAATGGTTGCCTTCATATAATATAATTAGGATAAATGTCTATTTCTTTCCTTTTATTTACCAGTTTTCAAGATAATGAATTGGTTGCCTATCACTCCCTGAAAGGTAACCAGTTAGTTTTTGTTTTTTAAACAGCATTATTAATTCATGGATTTGAACATATTTGACTTAATGGTTTTCATAAATTGTAATTGTTATTCTTTTGGAAGCTCAGATTGTCTTATCTTTGGCCAGTGGGTGATTGTTCAATTTGGCTCCTCTTTTTCTCATGACCTCAATGGTCTTGGGTAGCTTCCCTGCTATCTGGTATGACAGCATGTTCCATGCTCATCTTGTACATTTCCTGCCCCAGACCTAGAAATAGCCATTTCTTTAATAAATTCTGGTTTCTTTTAATGGAAATGGCATTTTAAGCACATAGGAATATTGTGTTGTTGTTAATGGGTTGCTCATTGTTTCCAGGTTTCTTTAGTAGAGAGAGCTAGAGATTTTATACATATATACCTGTATTCAGAATGAGTTGATATTGATACTGTAACTCAAACTCAGGATTATGTGGTTTTTAATTTAACCTTTTCTGTATTATATCTGCATCTCCTCTCTTTCATGCTGAAAATCCTAGTGCAGGGACACAGGGAATGAATTATAGTATCTCATAATTACTTGTTTACTTTATCCCACAGTCCACACCTAACAGCCTTAGAATAATCATAAGACTGGTACTACTAATGTAAATTACTGAGAGCATTGAAAAACTTTTTGCCTATGTTTTCTCATTTCTCTTCCATTTTTAAATAGTTATACTTTATTTACATTATTGAAGTATAGAGTCATTACATACAGTGCTCTCTCTCCTTTAATCCATATTTACTCATCTATGGGATTTGGTTTTGCTATTCAGTTGAACCATCTCTTTTATGTGGAGATTTAGAGAGATTCAAAAACTATAGTGCTACCATTGCCACTTTGCCACAATCAGGGATGCTATATTCATGGTCATAGTAAACACTTTTAGTTTGAACCAGCTTTTTGTGAAAGGTTTAAGGCCCGTGTGTATATTCATGTTTTTGCATATGGGTTTCCAGTTGTTTCAGCACTGTTTATTGAAAAGACAATCCTTTCAGCGTTGAATCATCTTTACTACTTTGTCAGATATAGTCAGCTGATCTGATCTCTGGGTCTATTTCTGGGTTCCTTATTCTGTTCCATTGATTTATTTGTCTTTTCTTTCATGAAATAACTTTTTTCTATATTGTGTTGATTGTTATAACAAGTAATTCTGTGAATTAGAGGATTTTATTAATACACAGACATATAAGTTGATACCTTTCACATACTAAAAATTATGGATAAGGGAATGTTTGTATTTCCTCGAGCAATGTCTATTTTTCTAAGCTTGTAAGACATTTGTATAGATTTAATTGAAGACGGATTTCATTGAAAGCTATTAAAAGTAACAGATGTAGCCATTTGAAAACAATTATTACTATTTTGCTTTTAGATGATATATTTGGATAAGTAAAGCTATGGAGCAATAGGGAACTCTCATTCACTGCTGATAGGTAAATTAGTAAATTGCTATGGAGAGCAACTTAGAAACAGTGGTATAGTATTTAGAGGGTGGAATGCTATACAGACGTTATAATGAAGGAACTAGAGCTATATGATTAAATCCCAGAAAAATTAGTTGAGCACAAAGGAATTATAGTGTGATACGGTATGATAGCATTTATATAAAATTTTGAAGCATTCAGAACAATGCTATGTGTTGTTCAGGATTGTTCTAGATTGATGTGGTAATAATGTGATAGGAGTAAATACCAAATTCATAATAGTATTGCCTCTGGGGAGAGAGGGAAGGCAATGAAAATCTGGCAGGTTTCATTGTGTCTGATATTTTATTTCTTGAGAAAAATTTTAGCAAAAGGATAGTATTTCAGAAAGCTGGCTTTCACATTATCATGCTGTTCTCTCTACTTTTATGTGTGTCTTAAATGTTTCATAATAAAGAATTAAAAATAAAATGTGTCTTTTTATCTTAAAAATTTTTGCAAAGTGAGGGAAGAATGTAGATTTAAGAATAAATTCTAGTGATAAGCTAAGAACTTTTGGTTGTTGCATAATCTTTTAAATAACCTGGCTACCCACTGGTGTAAGTTTTCAGTTCCAGAAAAGGGCTCTCTAAATAAAGTTCTTTTCTGATTTACATATTGGATGATTTTAAAGGGGTTATAATAGGCAGCTTCTCTAGCTAACCATGAAACGTGAGAATCTTGAGCCTGTCTCCAGATCACTGTGATTGCTTTTCTGCTTTTTGTGCTTTCCTTTTTTTCTTAAATATCTTCCAGAGAAGGCATCAATCATGTTAACTGCATATACCTTTCCGTCTTCATGCTATTCCTCTTTTGAAGACTTTTGGTTCAGTTCTATTTTCTTTTTTCAAATTTAGCTTTGTAAGAATAAAAATAAAATCATCTTGTACATTTTTTCAACTAGTTTCACCCTTAAAGCTGACTGATTTAAACTTGACTAAAACAATTCACTTTTCGAATGATACTACCAACTTGTTTATGCTTGAAATCTGGAAATTCCAAGACTCTTAGGACTCTATCTTTTCTGCTCTTTCTTAGCTTGAATTTTTCAGTGGTTACCATTTCTTTCTTTACCGCACAGTTTTCTTTAAAAAGGAAAAAGCAAAACAACAAAAAATAAAACATTGGACCATGGTCATCCTTCTCTTGTCTGGTATCACAATCTCCCTTCATTGACCTCTTCTAACGTTGCGTAGCCTGTGGTTTAGCTAACATACCTTCTGTGTTTTTGTGCTTTTCTTCCGTGTACCCTCCTATTACCTTAGAATTAAAGCAGAGATCTTTTCCTTCTGATCTGACTTTCAGCAGATCACCACACAGTATAAAAGTCTGTCTTTTCTCATCTCTGTTCTTCCCCTTCTCATTGTTTGCCTATTCACAGTGCCTTTGTTAGAACTTTTGACACTGTTCTTATCACAGACATTCTCATTTGAATTCTAATGACCAGTTCCTGAAACCTCTGGCATATATTTTAAGACTTTTTAAAGAATTATTAGATTTCAGAATTCACCAAATCAGGGGAGTACCTGAAGATAGGATTAAGACCAAGAACTCAAATTTGTTAAGAGAATAAATCTTAAAAGTGCTCATCACAGGAAAAAAAATTTGGAACTATGTGTGGTGATGATATTAAGACTTATTGAGGTGATCATTTTGCAGTACATACAAATATCGAACCATTATGTTGTACACCTGAAACTAATATAATGTTGTATGTCAATTATACCTAAATGAGGAAGGAAGGGAGGGAGGGATGCAAAATAAAGAGAGGGAGGGAAGGAGGGAAGGAGGGAAGGAGGGAAGGAGGGAAGGAAGGAAGGAAGGAGAAAGAGAGAGAGAGAGAGAAGAACTCAATGAGAAAGGGGAATTCTTGATCATGACGTTTGTAGAGGATAGCAACATCTCACTGAAGGTGGGAGTAGACTCCAAATTAATTTTGCTAGATTACTTTGCTAGCCACAGTTCTCTCTTTTTGGATTCTTTTCTCTCCTTTGTGGTTTTTCTTCAGGGCATTATCACTTAGCATTTCTCCCTTCACTACCCACCATACTGTGTTTCCCCGAAAATAAGACCAAATTAGACTGGGTCTCATATTAATTTTTGCTCCAAAAGACGCATTAGAGCTGATTGTCCGGCTAGGTCTTATTTTAAGGGAACACGGTATTTGGTTTTTTATCTTAGCATTCTATCTTGGCTGATTATCTCCTGACTAGTATTTCAGTCTAAGTTCATTTTGGGAGGAAAATCTGGCTGCAAAAATAAAAAAATAAGAGATGTCTTAGTCTGTGCAAGTTTGGATTTTAAAAAGTGTGTGTTCTTTCTTGGTATTTTGCAATAACTACATAATTGCATTTGGTATTTTCAACTTATTTGCAAATGATCTGCTAACAGAACTTTAAAAGGCTACTGAAAATGTAGGTGTAACACTTTATTTTCATAATCTTAGTCCAGCACATTAGCATTTTCATAGAAAAACTGAAACTGAATTTTCTTCCCCTGCATCTCATTGTTATATTTCAGCTGAGCCCATTTTTATTGATATTATCTCTTTCTTTCTACTTATACATAAAATGTCTTCTAATTGGAATCCCAGTCTACTACTTCTTTCAATTAAAAACATTAATATTATATTAGGTAACATCCAAGTATCATTTCAGCTTTTTTTTAACCTGAACTTTTTCAGTAAGGTTCTGTGCTGTGTCAATCAAATTATTTATAAATATTTCCCTGTGCAGATTTACTCTTACTACATACTTACTATTGCTCATTGCTTATTTTATTATAGTATATGATATCTTTATCATGGCAATATCCATATACTTATTGTCCAGATTTCTTATTTTCATAGACTGAAATGTTTCTTTTCTAATAATATTATCTTTAAAAATCACATAAGTATGAATTTTAAATAAATTTAAAATCATGAAATTAAGAATGAACTTTGTATGTCTTATTTAAAATATATTCAGTCAGTCGTGTTTATTGAGCTACTACCATATCCCAGGCAGAGTGCTAAATACTGTAAATAAATGAAATCAGCTTCATATTAACTTTCAAACTACATCTTTTCAATGTTTAAAATTATCTTCCACATGTGTACAAAACAATATGATTAGACATTTACACCCCTCACAAAGTGATAACCGCCCTCCTAGTCTGCTACATAGGGAATAGAGTCAATGGAATTGTAACAGCTATAGAAGATGTCAGGGGGTAGTAGACGAGGGGGGTTAAGCTTTCTGGAAGTACGATATTTTAAGCAGCATTACAGTGTTTGTTTTTTCAAAAAAATTCATAGTTTTAAAAAGTTTATCGCATAACTACTACCTGCATAGCTTTTGGCTAGCTGCTACAAGGATATACACACACAAAAAGTTTGAAATAGATAAAACAGTTTATTTTTTTAAGCGTACAGTGAAAATAAGGCCATATGACCAAACATTAGAATTAAATAAAAGGCTGAATGTCACCAGAAAGTCATTGGCCAAGTTGGGGTAGGGAAGGGGGTATGGAGATGATATCAAAGGAAGGAGGGAAGCTGCCTGGCTGGAAGGAACCGGAAACTGGGATACCATTTTCAAGGTGAGTGTAGTTGTAAGGAAAAAACTGAGTCTCAAGGTGAAGAGTGTGGGTTTCAGGCAGAGGACATAAGTGAAGTTGTTAAAAGACAAACTGAGACATATTAAAAAATTTGAGAGTATATTTGAGCAAAAATCAATTCCAATCAGGCAGCACCAAACTGGAAGTGGCTAGGAACGCTCCACTCCAGAGGCTAGGGGAAAGGCTTAGACAGTGAAAGTGCAGAAGCAAAGAAAGGAAATTATTTGATGGACTATAGCTTAAAGCCTAGTTGGCTACTTGTGACTGGTTGTCCTTAGCGTTTTGATTTTGTAACTTTGAGGCACTTACAGGCCTAGATTTTGGTTTGCTTTATGTAGGCCCCCAGGGCATTAGAGCCACATCAGGCTAATAGCCTCCTCATTTAATTAATTTAACAAGTTACAGAGCTGGGAAAATGCAGGGCACGTTTTAGTTTGAACTCACAGTAATGAGGGGGAAACTAGGAGATAGCACCAGAATTTGCAAGTCAGATCCTGTCCCTCCTTTGCTTACGGCTTCTCATCTCATTTAGAGAAAAAGCCAAAAGTCCCTACAAAGTAACCTACAAGCTACTACTACATAATTTGTTTCCCTTCCCCAATTCCCACTACCTACTTTCTTCCTTTCTCCTCTTCTCTAGCCTGGTCTGTCTCTTGTTGTTTCTTGATCAGGCCAAGAGCCCCAACTCAGGATGTTTATTTCTTCTGCCCAGAGCTCTCTTCTACCAAATGGCTGCATGGCTCACCCTTCACTTCTTTCAGGTCACCTTTATCAGAAAGGCCTGTCCTGACCTCTCTATATAAACTCTCCTCCCCACTCCTGCTGCTCCTTATTCCGCTTACTTTGCTTTATTTTTCTTAATAGTACTTGGGAAATATGCATATAGGATCACTAACATCCTATGGATAGATATTTGCTTGTGAATTGTTTGCTTGTCTTTAGCCAATAGAGTGTATGTTCTCTGAGGATGAAGACTTAACGTCTATATCCCCAGGACACAGGACCAGTGCCTGGCATATAACTCATATTCAAATACCATGTTTCCCCGAAATAAGACCTAGCTGGACAATCAGCTCTAATGCATCTTTTGGAGCAAACATTAATAAAAGACCCAGTCTTATTTTAGTATAAGACCGGGTATAATATAATATAATATAATATAATATAATATAATATAATATAATTAATATAATGTCGGGTCTTAAATTAATTTTGCTCCAAAAGGCGCATTAGAGCTGATTGTCCATCTAGGTCTTATTTTCGGGGAAACAGGGTGTTTATAAGACAAAAAAGAAAAACAAGCAAAGAGAGTGTGAAGGAGGGAAGGAGTTAGATATGAGTCCTACAACTCTTGCATTCCAGGCAAGGGAATAAAAATTCATTAGTTGGACGGGTAACCAATGAAGGGTTTGAACCAGGAAGTGAGAGTAAAAACATTTAGTTTAAGAAGATTAGTTTGGTAATGATGTATAGGATGATTTTTTTTTTTTTAATTCACATCAACCCCTCTTCCCCAAGGCAGCACTATGTACTATGGATGTATTTGGTGCCTTTTAAAAAAATAACTTAATTTTGAAATAGTTTGGCTCTCAAGAAACTACTGAAGTCATTGCTAAAATTGCTAAAAGCGAATTCCCTTCCTGTACTTTTCCCCGTTTGCCCCAATGATAGTATCTCATGTTACTATAGTGCATTGTCATATGCAGGAAAATGCCCTTGGTACAATACTGTTAACTCAGAAAGAGGCCTTAGTTGGATTTCATCAGATTTTACATGCATTTTTGTATGTGTGTTGGTAGTTCTATGAGATTTTATCATGTGTAGAAGTGTGCCTTTAATGTTTCTGCATCTGCTTTTGAAGATTTTGACAAAGTGTTAGAAAATATTTAATACCACTTTAATTCTATTCTCCAGATCCTTGGTCTCCTGCATTATATAAATAAGCCCAATGGCCTGTTGTTTTATTTTTTTCTGTCTTGGTATTTCTTGTACCTTTTAACACCAAAGATGCTTTTTAAAATTTTTGCTTCACAGGTATTGACAATTCATATTACTTACCAGGTCTTAATTGTTTTTTATTATTATTTTAAATCAGTGCATTGCATTATTTTTTCTGTTGGTCATTTGTCTACTTAACCCTTCATATCTTTTCTGATAGTAAAATATTTCTATAAAATTGTCAGTAGGCTTCTGATGTTTTTTCCTTTGCCTATCCTGCCCTACTAATTAGAAATATATTTCTAGTAAATGATGTACCAAAAATTTCAGAATTGGAAAGGATAGTGGGTGAGAAGGAGATTAGCTAAACTGTTTCAAGTTCTTTCTATTCATCCTTTTAAAAATAAGACTTCTAATAATTTTAGATATTCTGCTAAGCATATTATTTTACTAAAAACCTACCTTAGTTAGTTTTTGTATACTGTGGGACATACTTGTCTGTTAGTTATTAACAGGCTTTCTAAAATAAAGTGTTCAAGTTAAAATCTAATAGTTTAATTTCTGCACCTGTGCTATTACATATCACATATGTGTTCTATTTGAGATTTTATACACAGACATACATACTTAGATCTTGATGATGTTTAAAGTAATAATTGATGTCCTTCAAAAGGATACTGTATTAATATGCAGGCCCATGTATTACAGCTGAAGAAATACTAAGGTCTATGTGAACATACTATATACATTTCTTACAGGTTCTGAGTTCTGTCCGCACAGAATGGGATCCACTGGATGTTCGCTTTGGCACCAAACAGACTTATCAGGTGTTGACAGTGGAGCACTCCATCAGTGTAGACAAAAAGCCCATGGCTGACAGTTGCATCTATGAATGTGTTCGGAACAAAATCCAGTGTGTCTCAGTCACCAGAATACCACTAAGATCAAAGGCCATTAGCTGTTGCAGGAATGTTACTGAAGACAAACTGATTCTGGGCTGTGAAGATTCTTCAGTAATTCTTTATGAAACTCACCGTAGAGTGACTCTCTTAGCCCAGGCTGAACTTTTGCCTTCATTAATAAGCTGCCACCCAAGTGGCACAATTCTGCTAGTTGGCAGCAGCCAAGGAGAGCTGCAAATTTTTGATATGGCTCTATCCCCTATTCACATCCAGCTCTTGGCTGAAGACCGCTCACCCAGGGAGACTCTGCAATTCAATAAATGTTTTGATGTTTCCAGCAGTCTTGTTCAAATGCAGTGGATAGCTCCGCAAGTTGTTTCTCAGAAGCCTGAAAGTGGGGACATCTATGATCTCCTCTTCCTCAGATTTGACAGAGGACCTTTGGGTGTACTTTTGTTTAAATTTGGTAAGTCAAAGAAGTTGGTGAGTAAGTAAAGTGTTTATGATGGTTATATTATAATTAAGACACTAAAACAAGTCTTAGAAAGTAGATTTCCTATTTGTCATCCCATAAATATGCTTGCCTCTCAAACATTTTATATAGTTTCTTTAAGAAAGCTTTGTGGATGATTTTTTAAATGTCAAGGAACATTAGATATTGAAGTATTTAGAAATTGTGCTAATTATTCATTGTGATGAATAAAAAGCCTGAACCTTCACATTTGATACTTATCAAAATAAGCTGTCTACTAAAAAAATTCCTTAATAAATAGGTGTGTGAATATTTTAAAAGCACTCAATATGCCCATTAAAAATTCTGTGTAGCAGGAATGTAATACTTTTTCTATCAAAATTATTTTAGATTATAGGTGTCCATTGCTTCCCAGATTGGAATTGTTTAAAGCAAGTGTTTTGGAAGAGAAAGCAAATGTTTAATTAGAATTGCTAAATATATTTGAATAACTTTTTTTGTTTCCCTTTTAGATAAAAATATTGAAAAAGATTTATCAATATTATGAAAATTGTATATTAATATAGACCATTTCAATCAGGAAACATTAAAACAAAATTTTATTATGATGATTTAGTTGTCTTTGTAATTTTACATTACCACCTATGCCCTGGAATATATGATATTCTTTAGGTAGTTTTGTATAATTTAACATTCTTGAAAGAAACTCACTTAGGTTTAAAAAAAAGATTTTAATTAAAGCACATTACTGCTACTTAAAAACATAGAAAAATAAATACATTTAAAACCCCTTACAAAATTTGGCTCGGTGGCACGAAGTTAAGTTTCTAAGACATTTTAGTGTTTAGAAAATAGCTGTCAGTTTACTTTGTTTTTTTATGGATCTACTTGCTTCTGAAATTTATGAAATAAATCTAGTGAAAATGACTTGATTAACCTGAAAAATATAATGGATATTATAAGGGCTATGTTTTGTCACATAATAAAAATACAAATAAATCTATTTGTAATGTTAATATTGTCCAAGAAAAAAATGTTTGGAATCTCATTTATTATGAGATTATCGAGGTCTGCTTTGCCCCACTGCATGTTTCACAGTTGTATGTCTTCATATACAACACTCATTAAAGTGGATGTTAGATGTTTTGCATGTCTGTTAAAACACACACACACACACACACACACACACACACACACACACACACCCTTTTATAAATTACCTAGTTACCTGTCAAACAGAAGGCTGTCTGCCCACATGTACCTAGCTTTTCTCCAGCCATCCCTTATGGGCCTACTCACAACAGCTTTTGCAAAAAGCACAGCTTTCTCTTCCTATCTCTAGCACATTTGCCTTCTTACTAAAGTAAACAGGCTCTTGGTGTAGGGATTTAGAGGGCTTCCTGCTAATTGCCAGCTTGTAAACTTAATTGGACTGTCTCCCTAGGCACTGTTCCTAAATCAATTAGGCAATGAGTTGGCTGTCACCTCTTTTTCCCAAGAAGGTCTCTTGGAAGAGAATTATCCAATAGAAGTCAAGCATTCAAATGAAAAGGTGATAACTTCTGCAACTGACATTTGTCACTTAAATTTTATTTTTAATACGAATCTTACGTTTTATAGGATAGGGAAGTTTCACAGTCTCTTTAAAAGACCTAAATATGGAGTTTCCTAGGATTTTAAAAATATATTATAAGATTAATGTTTATTACAGATTATTTTTTTTCTCCTTAGAAAGAGTAGATTCCTTGAAACAGTAGATTCCAACTAGCAGCTCTCTCTCGCTCTCTCTCTCTCTCTGTCTCTCTCTCTCTCTTTTTAAAGAAAACCCCATTTAAATGACAGATTTTTCTTAGGATCTGCTACTAAATACATCCAAAAATTTTAATATACTTCTTGAATTAACACAGTGCTGATTCTGGGCATCCATGTGGAATTTTCATGTATAATTCAAGTTACTGCATATATAAACAGGTAGTTGCATGTGCAGTTTCCCTACTAGGGAGCATTTATGAGATTTTTTTTCATATGCTTGTTATGCAAGCCTTTGGAATTTTTGACATGAAAGGTATAGCTTGCAATTTAAGAAGCTGAGATAGATCATAGTTTAAAATAGAACGTTGTCATATGTAAACGTGGCAGTGGTTTGTGCCAATGTGCTAAGATTTTTGGAGTTTGACACTTAGAAGAGGTCAGTTAATTTAATGTTGAAGGAAAACTGTTCCAAGGCTAGAGCTTCCATTCTAAATCTTTGTAATCATCGATCAAATGCAATGGGGATTAAAAGGCCATCACCACTATTATTAGAATAATTGAAGAACATGTCTTCTTCAGGAGGGAGCTAGAAGTGTCATCCTCCCATTTAGAATCCAAGAAGTACTATTTCATACAAAACAATATGTAACCATAATATCTTTACCTGACAATCATTATTTCATATTTTCACATATATAGACTGAGGTTAATTATTTGAAAGGAGTCCCTAATTATATTACTGAGATATTAAAGCTTCTCCATTCTCAACAGTACCTTTTCAACCTTCATTGCTCTCTTTAAATTCACACGGTTAGCTCCCTGCCCCATCGACAGAGAATCTCATCTTTTATTTGGCTCTTCATTAAGTTCATCTTCTCCTCAGCCACTCACCTCCCACCCAACCAACTAAGCACCACTTACCTACATGTACATAAATCGTCTGATTTCAGTGGAAGAGGAGCCCTTCCTCATGTCCAAGACTAATTCCACCACTACTTCCACTCTGGATCCTACAACATTCCCTTTGACACCTTTACTTTGTGACCCTTCCTGCTCCCCATACAAATCTTGCTACTGTGTTTCCTTGAAAATAAGACCTAGATGGACAATCAGCTCTAATGCGTCTTTTGGAACAAAAATTAATATAAGACCCGGTCTTATCTTACTATAATATTATATAAGACCTTGTCTTACAATAAATTAATACCAGGTCTTATATAATATAATTAATATAAATATAAATATAATACCGGGTCTTATATTAATTTTTGCTCCAAAAGACACATTAGAGCTGATTGTCTGGCTAGGTCTTATTTTCAGGGAAACATGATACTTGATATGTGTATTGCTCTTATTTATTTAATGACTTCTCAGCATTTGATGGTTGATGATTACTTCCACTGTCATTGAACCCTTATCATACTTGCCTTCTGTGACCCCAGATGCAACTTTCTGTCACATTTTTATGCGTTTCTGCCTACTTGTGAAATGTTGAGGCTCTCTAAGGTCCCGTTTTTAGCTCTCATTTTATACAGATTGAGAGTTTATTTTTTTATTTTGCTGTCTCATCTCTGACTTCAGCCCAGACCACACCTGACTCCACAGCCACGTACTCACCTGGCTTGCTGGATACCTCGCCTTGGATGTACACAAGAGGGTGTAATGAGCCTCAGACTCATTACGTACAGACAAGAAAGAGGTCAATGTCTTTGTTTCCAAACCTAGTTCTGTATTCTCCATTTTGGTGGATGGTGCAGTTATTCAGATAAAATCCCAAGTCCAAAGTCATCCTGGAATCCTCTCACCCTTAATGCCATATCCAATCAGTTCTGCCTTCTAAATACTGTCAATAACATTCTATTCAACCTTGCTATCATTAACTTAATCTAGATCTTTCCTGTTTTACCATGATTAATCAGTGGCCCTCTGTAATCTTCTGCCTTCTTATCTTCCCATCTTTGCCTTCCTTCCCCCCACCCCTCAGATTAATCTAATAGTGCAGTTTTGGTCATGGATTCTCCAGCCTGAAATCCTTCAGTAGTTGATAAGCCCCTGTCTGCCTCTCAGGCTTCATCTCCCCAGCTGGGCTGCACTAATGTACCTAACTCCCCAGTCACTCCATGTGCTCTCACGCTCCCTCTTTCCCGTGGTGATGTTAATAGTATTCCATCTACCTAGTTTGCCTCTGCAATGCTCTCACAGAGCCTGGAAAGTTGGGAAAAGGTTAAATGTTCAAGTGCTAACATTAAGAAATAAAACATCTTCCCTCTCATAAGATTTTGAAAATCAGAGGCAACGTGTGTGTGTGTGCGTGTCTGTCACTAAAAAACTAGTATAACCTGAAACTAATTAAAAAAAAAAATAGTATGATTTTTCTCTTAGCAATTTTGTAAGAAGTATTCTTTCTTCAAAAGAGTTATTTTTAATGAGTTATTTAAATATTATACTTTACCCAGGTGGTAATTGGTGGTAATTTATTGCTGGAAAGAAATGTCAGATACTTTGTCATATTCCTAGTCATCTTAAAATTCGATATTATATCATTTCAAATGGACTGCTACTCGAGACAGCATTCTGTATTCTTCAAACTAGAGAGATGATGGATTTTTAATTCAAGTTTATTGAGGTATAATTTACATAAAATTAAATGTACCTGTCTTAATATACAATTCAGTGAGTTCTGACAAATGTATATATTCCTATGATTACCACCACAACCAAGATACAGAACATTTCCATCACCCCCCAAAATTCTCTCAGGCCATTTGCAGTCAATCCCTGTCCCCTTCAAAGCTGAAGAGCATTGATCCAGTTTCTGTTATGACATACTAGATTTGCTTTTTCTAGAATTTCATAGAAATGAACTCATAAAATACTCTTTTGTGTCTTGCTTTCTCTCGGCATGTGAAAATCTTTCCTATTGGTGTGCATATCTGTAAATCTGCCTTTACTGAGTAGTATTCCATTATATAGATAAACCACAATTTGTGTATCTTTTCACATGTTGATGGACTTTTGGGTTGTTTCCAGATCGAAGCTAATGTACAGGTCTTTGTATGGACATATATCTTAATTTCTCTTGGGAATAACCTAAGAGTAGAATGGCTGTGCCATATGCTAAGTGTATGTTTAACTTAAGAAGCAATGGACTATTCTGGAGTTGCAGTTGCTCCACATCCTCAGTAACACTTGACATTAATGGTCTTCTTAATTTAAGCCATTCTAGTGGGTGTGTAGTGATGTTAATTTGCATTTCCCTGATGACTATTAGAGCTGAGCATCTTTTTCTGAGCTTATTTGCCATGTATCTTCTCTGATGAAGTATAGCTTCAAATATTTTGCCCAAATTTAATTTGATTATTTATTACTGAATAGTAAGAGTTTTTGTATATTCTGAATATAAGTCTTTTGTAAGATACTAGCATTGTGAATATTGTCTTCCAGCCTGTACTTTACCTTTTCATGGTCTTAACAGTGTTTTAGGTAGCAGAAGTTTTTAACTTCAATGAAAACCAGTTCTTAAATTTCTTTATTTTATGGCTTCTGCTTTTTTATGGCCTAAGATATCTTTGTCTAATCCTGTTTTCTTCTAGAAGTTTTATTGTTTTAGTTCTTACAGTTAGGTCTATGGTCTATTTCAAATTAATATTTTTCATATGGTGTGAGGCATGGGTTGAAATTAATTTTTTAATATAAATATTCAATTGTTCCAGCACCAACTGTTGGAAAGATGATCCCTTCTCCATGGAATTACCTTGACCCTATGTATGTGTGTCTATGAATAGACTGTTTTCTCTTTCACTGATCTAGATGTCTGTACTTAAAGGAGTACCACACTGTCTTAATTACTGTGATTTTACAGAAGTCTTGAAATCAGATTCTATGAGTCCTCCAACTTTGTTCTTCTATTTCAAAATTGTTTTGGCTATTCTAGATATTTGAATTTCTATATAAATTTTAAAACCGACTTGTCAGTTTCTGCAAAAACACCTCATAGATTTTTGATTGGGATTATTTTGAATCTATAGATCAATTTGGGGTGGAATAACAATTTAACAATATTGAGTTTCCTGGTCTATAACCACAGTATTTGTCTCCATTTGTTCAGGTATTCTTTAATTTCTCTCAGTAGTGTTTTAAGTGTAAAGATCTTGTACATATTTTGTTCATGTTTTTGGATGCTGTTAAAATAGTATTCTTAATTACAGTTTTTAATTGTTCATTGGGATTATATACAAATAAAAATTTAAAATATAACCATGTATCTTAGAACCCTTTTAAATTCATGTCTTACCTCTAGGAACTTTTTCATAGATTCCATAGGATTTTCTATATAGATGATTATGACAACTGCAATTAAAAATAGTTTTACATCTTCTTATCCGACCTGCATGCCTTTTATTTTGTTTCTTCCCTTATTATACTAGCTTGTTCCTCCAGTATATATTAGATAGAAATGGCAAGAAAAGACATTCTTGCTTTGTTTCCAATCTTTAATGGAAAGCATTTAATCTTTCACTATAAGTATGATGTTATTAGGTTAAGGAAGTCCCCTTCCATTCCTTGTCTGCTGAGATGTCTTGAGTGGATGTTGAATTTTTTTCAAGTGCTTTTTCTGCATCTATTGAAGTGATTACATGGTAGGGAAGGGGTTGTCACATAGTGAATTGTATTGATTATTTTTAGATGTTTCAGCAGCCTCGTGTTTGTGGGACAAATCTCTCTTGTTCATGATGTATTATCTATTTAATATATTACTGTTTGGCTAATATTTTGCTAATAGTTTTTGTATCTGTTTATGGGAGATATTGGTATGTAGTTTTCTTTTCCTTTTCCTGTAATATTTTTGTCATTTTTGGTATCAGTATAATGCTAACATCATGAAATAAGTTGGGAACTGTTCCCTCTGCTTACATTTTGAGTTTTGTAGAATTGATATCATTTCCTCTTTAGTTTGAGGGAATTGACCAGTGAAGGCATCTGGATATGCAGGTTGTGTGTGTACATGTATTTAAAAGTTTTGTTTCTTTTTTTTTAACTACAAATTCAAATCCAAATAATGAAGGTTATCTATTCCTTTTTGAATGAGCATTGATAGTTTTAAGTCTTTCAAGGAACCATTTCATTTATTTTTATTTGTGTATAGTTATATCCACTCATTTTTTAATGTCTAGTTCTGTAGTGATTATTCTTGATATTGGTAAGTTGTATCTTCTCTCTCTTTTTCTCAATTTAGGCAGAGGTTGGTCAATTTTACTGATCGTTTCAAAGAATCAGCTTTTGAGTTCCTCTCTTTTCCCTAGTCTTTGTTTAGTTTCTATTTCTTATTTTTATTATTTCCTTTTATTTTAGGACAATTTACTCTTCTTTCCTTAGGTTCATATTGTGGAAGGTTGGATTGTTGATTTTAGACCTTTCTTCTTTTCTAATTGAAGCATTTAAAGCTAGAAATTTCCCTCTAGGTACTGCCATAATCACATCTTACAAATTTTGATGTTATACGAGTATTTTAATTTTTATTTATTTCAAAATATTTTCTAATTTACTTTGCAATTTCTTCTTTGACTCATAGATTATTTGGAAGAATGTTTGTTAATTTCTAAATATTTGGATATTTTCCAGGTATCTTTCTGTATTGATATCTAATTCTGTTGTGGTCAGAGAATGTACTCTGTATTAGTTTAAAACATTTAAATTTACTGAGGTTTGTTTTATCACTCAGAATATGCCCCATCTTGGTTGATGTTCTTTGTATACTTAAAAGGAATGTGTATTCTGTTGTTGTGGGAAGTGTTTTATATATGTCAATTAGGTCAAAATCACTGATAGTGTTATTCAAGTATTTTCTGTTTTTACTGATTTTCTGTGTATGTGTTCTCTCAACTAATGAGAGAGAAGTGCTGAAATTTCCAACTATAGTTGTAGAATTGACTTTTTCTCCTTTTAGTTCTATCAGTTTTTGCTTTATTATTTCAGAGCTCTGTTGTTAGGTGCATTTAGATTATCTTCATGAATTTTCAACTCTTTATTATAAAGGAGTAGAATTTTAGGTTAACTCATTTTTCTCTCTCAACATTTAAAAAATGTCTTGCTGTTGTCTGCTGGCTTGCGTAATTTCAGAATTAAAATTTGCAGTTCATATCTTTGTACATTATGTGTCCTTTTTTGGCTACTTTTAAAGATTTTTCTCTATCACATTTTGCACAATTTGATTTTGTTTATATTATATGTTAGCTTTTCTTCTCAAAAGTCAGTTCTTTTTTTTTGCGAGAAGTATTGCATAGGCTATAGATACAGTCAACAGATTTTCAGATATTTTCAGTTTCCTGCAAAGTTTCTACACATTAATATCTACTGCTAAGGAACCACCCTGATTTATGAGGACTTCCCGTGCTTGACTGCAGGCTAATGAAGGTTTTTGGACAGTAGCATTCATGGATTCTACCAACACAACAAAGAATAGTAAAGTTTTATTGCTCAGTAGTCAAGGCAATTCCCCAGATTCGCTATCAAGCTGAGTCCTGCTAGACATAGCACAAGTTCACATTTTGATGTGACCAGAAGTTACTACGAAGCATTTTGGCATTTTTCTCATGCACTAATATATTTTTTAAAATCCTGAAACCTATAACTATTGCAGTTAGATGATGATGATGATGATGCTAGTAATGAAAAGAATTGCAGTAATACTTTATGTACTTTACAGCTTATAAATAGTTTCACATACATTTTCTCATTTAGCTTTATGATTATTTGTACCGAGAAGTTTTTGTAGACTCTCTCAAATCCATAAACATTGGCTGAAGAAAAAAATATTTTATAACCGGACATTTTGAAAAAAATTTTTAAAATAACAACCTGCTTAAAAGCCCTAGTGTTTATTGTCATTTAATTACACAGAAATTGTTAGTTTCAAATGAGATAAGCCAGGTCTCATTTAAAATAAAACTAGAACAGAATACTCCCCCATGTGTTTTGTGTTCTTGTTCCTCTAAGATTAGAAGTGGATTTTCTTTCATTTTAAAAGGATAAACAAATGTATTTATAATTTACCAAGGTATTTTATAACAAATATTAGTTGTGAAGGGGATCAAAGCAGGATTAATACTGCTATTGATTAAAGTAATTTCTTACTTTAATAGAAGAGAATAATCTCTTAATGCCAATTTAAAATAAATTGGTATGTGGTATCTATGAAGAAACTATCAATTGAGAGTACCCATTAATAAAAACAGTTAAAAGCATTTATATAGTCACATTATATTTGTCATGGGTATTTGTACCTACCCACCCCCCCAAGTACATGGGCTAAAGACTAGATACAATTTAGAACTAATGATAGTCAATAATAATTTTGTTCACATCAAAATCCTGTTTTTAAATGTATATACCATGTTTCTCCGAAAATAAGATCTAGCCGGGCAATCAGCTCTAATGTGTCCTTTGGAGCAAAAATTAATATAAGACCTGGTATATATTATGTTATGTCATGTTATATTATGTTATGTCATATTATTTATATCATGTTATGTTATATCATATCATATCATATCATATCATATCATATCATATCATATCATATCAAAGACCCGGTCTTATGTTATAGTAAAATAAGATCAGGTCTTATATTAATTTTTGCTCCAAAAGATGCATTAGAGCTGATGACTGGCTAGGTCTTATTTTCGGGGAAACACGGTAACAGAGGCCTAAACAATTGATGGGAAAAATAGAGTTAGCTATTATGGTCTACCTAAAAATTCATCTCATGCTTATTCACTTTTATTCTAAGCAGTTTGATTATGGAGAGTATAAATTAGTTAACATGTGCTGAAATGATTAGGGTAAGCTAGATAGAGTTGGTAGTGTTATTTAAAATGAAGATTTAACCGCAGAGCCATATTATTCTTGGACCCACAAATGCCACATTTCTAGCACTTATGCAAGAAATGGTTACTGTATTTTTCCTTTATAGAAAAGTTAACTCTGTTTTTGTTATTCTACTTTTTATTGTTAAAGGATTTACTTGATTTTACGTTTTTTTTGTGGCAGGTATCTTCACGCGAGGACAGCTGGGCCTGGTAGACATCGTCTCCCAGTACCTTCACTATGATGAGATCTATGAGGCGATAAACATACTGAGCAGTATGAACTGGGACACACTGGGCCACCAGTGCTTTATCAGCATGAGTGCCATTGTAAACCATCTTCTTAGACAAAAGCTCACTCCAGAAAGAGAAGGTCAGACTTGAAATATATTTCATAAATGGGATTTTGTATACATGAAGTACATTTTATTGAATCAGTTATTTTTTGAGGATTTTTGAGTTATGTTATTGGAGATTATAAGACAAAAATGTTAATGCCCTATTAAAACTAGCAAGATCAGATACCAGATAATTACTCCCATATGGTACTTAATGTATGGTATTTATCAACATAAAGAACAACTTTTCTGTTATGTACCTGTGTTGGAACTCACAATGCAATCATTGTGTATTTCAGCCTAAGTTCACGTGTGGAATATACTCAGATTTCAAACTTTGATCAAGAATTTCATGTACTCTCTAGAGTCTGGTAGACAAAGGGTCCCAAACAAAGGTCCTTATTCTTCCTTCACTTTAGACATCAATATTTTTCTCTTCACACCCCAAGTCCTTTGTCCAGACAATAGTCCTTACCAGTGTGTGTGTGTGTGTGTGTGTGTGTGTGTGTGTGTGTGTGTGTCAGTGTCAGAATTGTAGCCCAGGCTGCTCCTTGTTTTCATTCTAGCTTGCAGTTCTGATACCCCCTACCTTCTGCCTGCTTGGATTTCCCTCCCATCAGTAAGTAATTTTGCCCATGGGATCTCAGATGTTTATTGTCAAAGATAGATAAGATACTGGGTTTTTTTTGTTTTGTTTTTAAAGGGAAAAAATATGTGTTACATACAATAATGAAATCAGTTTTTATATTTGCCATTTATCCAGCATGTTATTTTTGTTATGATTTACTTACTTAATTAATGTAAAATACACCTAAACATTTTTTTCATTTGCATCTTTATTTCAAATCTTTGCAATAAACATTGACATCAGTGTTGGGAAATCATGGCTAATGAGAAACTCCCTAGGTAATTTACAAGGTAGGGAAAAAAGGAAATGTGTTAAAAGGTCTACTGGAGAGCCTTTTTTCCCTACTATTTTCTTTGCATGTTTATTGATTTTCTTACTCCATTTTAGTATGTTTCCAAAGTAAACAAATTGTTTTGATAGAATTCTGTATATAGCCTTGATTTTAGTAATTTTAGAGAAAAATAATAAGAACATGTTCCTTCAGGAAGTTTGCATCATGGGATGTGGCCCAACTCACAGGAGGCTCACAATACATATTTATTTAATGTTAATTGAATGTGCTTTTTGGGAGTACTCCAACCCATCTATGGAGATTCCAGTATTTCTACAGTGAGAAAATGCCTAGCACAGTGCTTGGCCCGTATTAGGTACCCGATGGATATTAGTTAAAAATAAAAAGAGTATAACTGCAAAATTTTAGGTACTAGGTATTACTGTAATATTTCTGCCTGCAGTTATCTCAGTAATTGGATACATAGTAGGGAAAAAAAGAAGAGTTCCTGAAGAAAGCCTGTTATGGTACACACGATCTACATAAGAGATCCTAAATTTACAATTGAACAAATATGGAGAAGGTGAAATATTTACTGTCACTCAGGTCACTGAGAAATTGCTAGCACCTTAGTGAATTTGTATTGTAAAATTCCTGTGTTGTAAGACAGATTATTAGGGAATTCACAAATGGGCATTATCAGATTCTTGCTTTAATAAAGTATATTTTTAAGGAAACATATTGGGGAGATAGGGAAATGAAAAGCTTGTATGATACTAGGCTATTAAAATAAAATACTTGCATGATGCTGGGTTATCAGAATATGTACATTTTAAGTAGGTATATGCAGTTTCACCCAAGTAACTGCAAAACACAATTCTAAAACATTCAGAATTCTTCTCTATTGAGATTTATTCTCTCTGAACCTAACAAATTTGACATGGTAATTTGTTTTCCTTTTATTAGTGGTACCCAGTGAGCTCTTTTATTTGTAGCTGTATTGTGGTTATCTTTGAGATCTTCATTTCTGCCTTAAACATCAAGCTGGGCTATCTGATGAATCTGTAACTCTGCTGGGAGTTACGAGTATTCCATGTAGGCTTGAACATTTCAGATGTACAAAACATGCTGTCAAGAAAACAAGCAATGGCAAGAGAATCTGGCTTGTTTTCACAATAGCATTGCTGTATTCAATTTTAATCTAAATTGACTGCTGCTTTGAAAGAAAATACCCCTAAAGTTCATCTTACTTTACTGTCTAGATTTGAGATTAAAAAAAGAAATTACTTACAGCTTAGCCAAGTCCATAGCAATTACTCTGATGAGGTGTTTAATACTTTCAAACCCAAATATGTCTAAAACTAAAGAATTTTGCTAAATAAAGAATTGTTTATTCCACCCAGTGTTAGTAGCGTAAAAATAAGTAGTCTTACTGTGAACTGTAGTGTTCTCATATATGGTCATACTCTCACCAGTATGGTAATTATGTAACTTCCAGGTATTTCTGGGAGGAAACACAACCCCATAGGCATGTCTTGGTAGAATTGTGAAGTAGGCAAAATGTGCCTTTCTCCTGATCACCATCCAGCCCTTTGGTTTATCAAACCTGCACTGCAGTCCTTCTTTCCGAGGAAGGTATCAGTTGACTAAGAGCAGATTAGCATGCCATCCGTCCCAGGGGTGTTCGCTTTCACACTTGGACAAAACCAACAATCTTGTTGTTTAGGACAGGACTGAGGGAAGATACAGAGACTTTCACTGTCTCTTTAAAATTGTAATACATATTATTACTCCATTAAGGTTATTTTTATTTGTATTATTTTTTTAAACATTTCTAATAGTGATTTCAGTTCCCAGTGTGGAAAGGTTAGTTTTCTGTTTTCAACTGAAGAGAGTAAATGTTGAGCACACTGTGAGTTGATTTTACTGGAAATACTAGTTCAAACTGTGTTACTTTGATGAGTCACTGTTTTAATTACCCATTTGTGGTGAGAGGTTGGTTCATTATGGATTTCTTCAGTTTTGACAGCTTTTTGTTGCTCAAAGTCATTGTCAGCTTTGCCTCAAGTGAAAGTTTATACACAGGTTTGTTTTTGTACCAGCTGTCATATTTTAATTTCATCTTTCCTGCAACAAGCTCACATTTCATCCAAGTTTGCAAAACCTGACTGACTGCAAACATGAGTATTCTGTTGTAATTGAAGGAGTTTCACTTGTTTAGTGCTGCTATGTTTGAATTCCACAGCACAGCTTGAGGCAAGCCTTGGAACCTTCTATGCTCCAACAAGACCACTCTTGGATACAACTATATTGGAATATAGAGACCAAATCAGCAAATATGCAAGGAGATTCTTCCACCACTTGCTCAGGTGAATGCTACCTTTGATTAGTGTTAGACTAAATTACTTATTTAAGGAACCATCTTCTTAATTAGAATATTCCATAATATGGCTGTCTGTTTTCTAATAATCCACATCCTAAGAGAAAAATCTTCCCTTGATGGTCTTTATTTAATTCGTTCTTGTTTTCCTTTTAAGGAATGTATAATATTTAAAGATTGTTTAAAACTTTTACATCAATACACTTTACTATAACTTTCCCTTTAATAGGAAAGCAAAAAATACCAGCTATGTAAAGTCAATTTAAAAAATGAGAACTTAATTGTACTCCTAGCACTAGAGAAATGTTTTATTTTTACTGAAGCTAAAGGTACAAATGTGCTGTAAAAAGCTCTGAGGCAGTCATTAGTTTGCTCTGCTTTCAAAATTACTGTGGTAAGACTTGTCCATTGTCCTCTCATATAATGTGGCAAGCTGCTTGCTTTATTTCGCTTCATTTTCTTTTCTTTAAATGGGTATAATACATTCCTTTAACCTTAGGGATTGTGTGAAAAATTAGGTAATATCAAGGCATGACTCTGAGAGAAATACTGTAGAAGTTGAAGGACAAGCACGTATAGCATATTCCATATATATGAAGTTCAAAAAACTGATGGATGAATGGATGGATAGAGATAAGACAGGTGATAGATATCGCTGGTTAAGAAATACATGTAAATGTGTCAGTACTATAAATGAAATTAAGGACGTGATTAGCACAAAATCTAGGATAGTGTAGGGTGTGTAAGAGAAATCTTATAGGAGCAGGCATATGGGAGCCTCCATGGTTTTAATAATGGTCTGTTTCTTAAGCACAGTATATATCAGGGTCCATTAAAAATTATTATACTTTTAGTTGAATGTATACATTTTGTATACTTTTATATGATATATTTTATAACAGAATAAATTTTCAACTCCATGTACCAAAAGGAAGTATTACATCGAGTTGAATTTATTTTTAATTTTACTTACAATATCAATCAGTTACAGTTTTATTTAACTCTTTCAAGCAATTTCATGTATAATTTCTCCTTTTTTTCTCAGAACAGCCTGTTAAGGGGTTATTATCATTTGACAAATAAGTAAACTATTTATAAAGTGGCACGTTTGTCTCTACCCAACAGTGAAACCTGTGGAAAACAGTCTTTTTAGAAGCTGAGAGATGTTAATATATGAGTTATGATCTGTAATTGAATCTTGCCCCCTTTTTTGAATGACTTTAGCATATTCCAAGAGATTCTTCACCCTGAATGAGGCCATTTTCTACATATAAACATATGCCAAAAATACTGTGGCTGTTGTTTATTTGGACTGAGGGCTTTGTTCTTTGCCCTCTCTACTATTTTGTTTTCCCTGTTTCTAGGGAAAATTAATGAATTCACCTCCTGCCTGAAGAGCACAAAAGATTAACATGAATGAAGCAGATGTTTTGGGAAATATGCTCTTGGTACCTTCGGTGTGTTTCTGGCCTCTCTGACTTTATGCCATGATTTGGTTGCACATAAGCATCACATTTCATAATGCTGCTGGCCTTAGAATGCTCATATCCTACTAATATTCACTTATTCTACTAATGTGCAATTGTTTTTGTTCATTGATTTTCCTCAAATGCAGTATTCTCATTATTTTTTGCATGTGCTTTGATGAGGTGACTCTTATTATTATTGTCATTATTAGACTCTAGCTTTCTGTGTGGTTATATCTGGAATTGAACATTTTCCTTGGGGTTATATTAGGTTTTTCATGTTTTCTTTTTTGCATGCTTTGCTACTATTGCAGTTATAATGAGTGTTTATTAGTTCTTTTGACAGTAAGCTATACATGGTATTATAAAAAAAAGAAAAGTAAGTTTAGAGGAAATTAAATGAGATAGCTTAAGTTGGAACCATTCTTTTGTTTAATCTGCTGCCAAGAAGTTCTCCTGCTTAAGGGAAGAGAAACAAGCCAAATACTTTTTTGTATTTGTAAAGTGCTAAAATTGCATTACCCGCTTTGGTTAGCCAGTATTTTAATACTCTGAAAAAAAGTATTAGATAATGGAATAAGTCTTAAATGGTAAAGACTATCATAGGGGATTTTTAAATTGAAGATGAAGAAAAGCGATGCTGTGTAGAGTAGGGATGTACCTAAGATCACTCACTGGTAAAGCTGATGAATCAGATTATTGAGTCCAGATTGGACTCTTTTGGTAAAGAAGAGTAAAATATTACATTAATTTTAATTTCATGCAGCAATATAATGGGTGAGGTGATAGTATGAATTTGTGATAACAGAAAAATATAGTGTATGAGTTACTTAAATAAATTGTTTTGTATACAATTTTGTTTGTATCTTAACAGTAGAGGAAGTCCACGGACATCTTTTTTTTTTCTTGGCCTTTTTGTCTTTAGAAAGTATAAAAAATTATCCTGACTGCCGTTCTCCAAATCCAGATGAATTTAAACTTTAAAATTTACTTCTCATGTCCTTTCCTGACACCTTTATGTGTTTAAAGTGATCAATTTTCATAAAGAAATTCTCTCTATAAATGTGAATCATTGCTCCCAATGTTAAAGATAGAAATCAGTAGAAGTACAGTCTTGATATGGTAGCTAAATAGTGTTTATTATAGTAAAATTTTAAAGATGTGATACAGTCTAATTCACAAAATCACTAAGTTGGAAGACTCCTACCTATAGAAGGTATCTAGAAAAAAATCAGTGTTTTCCTTTTCTCTCCTGCTCACAACACTTCTGACACACTGACCAATTCTCTGATAGCAGCTAGGTATTCTACAATTCAGTTCAGTTCTGACACTAACCAAAGTTGGCATAGATCCCACATGGTAAGGGCTCAGTCCCACAAGTCTGGCCCTACTTTAGACACCATTTACAAGTAATAGGTCCTCAGGTTACCCACATTTTCTGTCCTACTTGGCTACAAATTGGAGGTTTCTACTACCCTCTCCTCAGGTTCAGTAATTTGCTAGAGCCACTCACAGAATCCAGGACAACAGCTTACTTACTATTGCCAATATTTTAAAGGGTACAAATGGATAGCCAGACGAAGAGATGCATAAGGCAAGTTATGTGGGAAAGGGCACAAAGTCTCCATATTCTGTCCAGGCCTGCCACTCTCCCAGCACTTCCATGTGTTCACCAGTCCAGAAGCTCTCTGAACCTCCTCCTTTTGTATTTATGGAGGCTTCATTACATGGGCACCGTTGATTAAATCATTGACCATTGGTGATTTATTCAACCTCCAACCCCTCTCCCTTTCTTGGATGTCTGGGGGTGGGGCTGAAAGTTCCAACCCTCTAATCATGTGGTTGGTTCTCCTGATAACCAGCCCCATCTATAGGGGCTTTCAGAAAGTCACCTCATTAATATGAACTCAGGTGTGGTTGAAAGGAGCTTGTTATGAGTAACAAAAGACCTTACTTTCACCTTTTTGGCCTTTGTACGCATAATGTGCCGTTGAATCAGCTGTGACTCTGGTGATCCCATGAATGATGCCCACAATGTCCTGTCCGGAGCAGCCCTCCTCAGCTCCTATAGACTCATGCCATGGCTTCTTCTCTGGTGTGAATCCATCTCATATTTACTCGTCCTCTTTTCTTGCCGCCTTCTATTTTTCCAGCATTATTGTCTTTTCCAAAAAAACCCTGCCTTCTCATGATGCTTTTTAAATGCTTATAAAATACTATGCAAAATGTTGGGAAAGGAATAAAAATATTATGTTTATGAAATATTTGTGGGGAAGTGTATTGATGTCTCTGCATTTTCCTTTGCAGTATAGTAAAAAAGTAAGATGAATTAATGGATAGAAATGGAAATTGATAGATAAGTGATAAAACAATATTATAAAATGGCAGTGATAGAATCTAGGTGGTAAATATATATTCTTCAATTTTGAAAATTTTTATCCTAAGATTTTGAGGGAAAATATATATTATGTTGGAGTCAGTATTTACACTAGAATTCAGGGGGGGGGGCATAAAGATAGTCTTTTGGAAATGGCTCTTCACTTATGCAAAATATGTATGATAGACAAAAATCATTTTGTAACTAAAAATGTTATTAACCAATTAGATTTCTACCGTGTTTCCCTGAAAATAAGACCTAGCCGAACCATCAGCTCTAATGTGTCTTTTGGAGCAAAAATTAATGTAAGACCTAGTCTTATTTTAATATAATGTAAGACCGGGTATAATATAATATAATATAATATAATATAATATAATATAATATAATGTAATATAATATAATATAATACCGGGTATAGTATAATACCAGGTATAATATAATATAATATAATAATATAATATAATATAATATAATATAATATAATATAATACTGGGTCTTATATAAGACCAGGTCTTATATTAATTTTTGCTTCAAAAGACGCATTAGAGCTGATGGCCTGGCTAGGTCTGATATTCAGGGAAACACAGTAAATGGCTTTTTCAGTTATACTTTTCACTAATGGGCCATACACAGTAAATAAAACAATTATATGAAATCAATTCAAAGAATATGAATACTAAAACAGTTAGAATATTTAGGAAATAAGACAGAATGATCTCCAGAGAAAAACTTCCTGGTCAGATCATCTAGAAATGCTGGACAATATATTTAAAATTCTTGTTTAAGGCATGGTTGACCTGGCAGGAAACTAAGGGAAACACTCAGGTTGAAATGACAAGGATGCTTGATTCCACAAGAGTAAGCAAACTCAAAGTTTGCCTTGAGGGCATCTGCTGGCACCTGGCAGTGAGGTGCTTGGTTTACAAAAGGCTGTGCACTGGGAGGATCTGAGACAAAGCCTTGGGCTTAAGCAAAGTGGGAGATTGGATCAGACATTCCCCACATCAATCTAGGACCCTTGAAGGGCAGTGTCTTCCATGAGAGAACTAGAGGAAGAAGGTGTGAGATGCATGAAGGAATGGTGGGCAAAAAATAATGTTAAACTTATGGGAACATAAACAAAAATCAATTGTATAAGACATAAGGGATTAAAAATTAAAACAAAATCCTGGACAATACCAACATATATATCAGAAGAGAAGTGAAGAAGTTAAAGTATTCTAAGGTCCTCATACTTTTTAAGAGGATGATAGTGATACCTATTAATATTAGATTTTATTAAGTAAAATATACATGGTATAGTTTGTAGGGTAATCACTAAAAGAATAAAAATAGAGTATATAATTTTCAAACAGTGAAAATGTTGGATGTGGAAAAAAAGTTCTCCTCAAAAGAAGTCAATAATTGGGGCAGGGTGCAGCATGCAGGGAGAACATAGAAAAAAGATGGAAAACAGAAAACACCCAATAAGGTAGTAGAAATGAATTTTGAAAATCAATCATTGTAATTACAAGTGGACTAAATTTTTCATTTGCAAAGATGGTTGAAACAGATTTTTTTCTAGGTTTTTACAAGAGACACCTAAAACATAGAAAATTTTGAAGTTAGAGAATGGAAGAAAAATTATACTAGGTCAGTACCCAAAATTGAGTTAATAATGATATATAAATAGTCTTCAAAGCAAAATCATTAGTAGCGATTACTAGAGATCGATACTGATAGAAAAATCAATTCATGAGGAAGATGTGACAGTTCTCAATGTGTATAACATAGCTTAAATACACGTAAAATAAAAATTATCAAGTCCACTGTCATAGTTAAAGAGATTTTAATTCCATTCTTATGATAATTGATAAAGTGAACAAAATATCAGTAAGGAAATACAAGAGTGGAACAATATAATTAAAGGACATGTATAAGGTACTATATATAACTGGAGACTACTTTTTTTCATGAACAAGCAAAACCATTTTTAAAAATTGACCATGTTCTAGGCCATAAAGTCCATTAAAATTTTCAAAGGATCAGTTGTATTTACTCAACAATTAATTACTGAATGCCACATGCCAGGCACTATTGTTAGAACTAGGAATAAAGGAATGAACAAAACTGACACAAAAAAAATCTATGGCATCATAAAGTTTACGTTTCAATGAAGGAAACAATACATAAACAAGTATGTAAACTGAATAGTATGTTAGGTTATTTTATGAAGGAGAACGAAGCAGGAACACGAGCTAGGGAGTATTGAGTGGCAGAGTGAGTGGACTGCAGTTTAAAACAAGGTTGTCTAGGGACGCCTCACCAAGAAGGTAAAATATGAATTACATCCCAGCAGTTTGGCTGCAGCAGTGAAAGAGAGGTAGAATAATAAGAGAATGGGTCAGAGAGATGACCCATTACAGAGCTGGTGGCTCTGTAATATAGGACTTTTGTTGACTATTGTAAGGAATTGAAATTTTTCTCTTGAGTAACAGGAAAAATCAGTACATTATTTGGAACCAACTAGTGAATGGATCACTCAGATGCTATGTTGAGAATAGACCATTTTTTTTTCAGTTTCATGTGTACAAAACACTGTAATAGTTAGACATTTATCATTTATACCCCTCACAAAGTGATAACCCTCCTCCCCCAACCTACTACCCCTCTGACATCACATACAGCTGTTACATTTCCACTGTCTGCATTCCTCATGCTGTACTTCACTTCTTGTGATTGTGTGTGTGTGTGTGTGTGTGTGTGTGTGTGTGTGTGTGTGTGTATACATTAAATTATAGTTGGCCTTCATTATTATTCAGCTTCAGGTGTACAGCACAGTGATCAGGCATCTACACCATCCCTGAAGTGGTCTCCCTACTAAGACAAGTGTCCATAGGATAACCTACAAAATCTTTACATTATTGATTATATTCCCCAAATTGGCTTTCATATCCCTGTGGCAATCTTGTGGTTGCTGATTGTGCTTTCTAATCCCCTCACCTTCTCCCTCATCCCCACTCCCCCTCCCACCTAGCAACCCTCAGTTTTTCCTCTGTATCTCAGAGACTGTTTCTGATTAGTTCATTCATTTATTCTTTAGATTCCACATATGAGTGACATCATATGGTATTTGTCTTTCTCTGTCTGCATAATATTCTCTAGGTCCTTCCATATCGTTGCAAATGGTAAGATTTCATTCTTCTTTATGGCTGCATAATACTCCATTGTATAAATGTACCACAGTTTCTTAATCCAGTCATCTACCGATGGGCATTTCAGTTTCCATGTTTTGGCTATTATGAATAGTGCTGCAATAAACATAGGGGTCCATAAATTTTTTTCAAATTAGTGTTTTGGATTTCTCTGGACAGCTACCTAGGAGTGGGATAGCTGGGTCATAAGGTAGTTTCATTTCCAGTTTTTTTGAGATACCTCCCTACTGATTTCCATAGTGGCTGCACCAATCTTCAATCCCACCAGCAGTGCGCGAGGGATCCCTTTTCTCCACATTCTCGCCAGCACTTGTTGTTTGTTGATTTATTGGTGATAGCCATTTTGACTGGGGTGAGGTGGTATCTCATTGTGGTTTTTATTTGCATTTCTCTGATGGTTGGTGAAGTTGAGCATTTTTTCATATGTCTGTTTGCCATCTGTATGTCCTCTTTAGAAAAATGTCTCTTCATGTCCTCTGCCCATTTTTTAATTGGGTTTGTTTTTTGGTGTTGAATTGAATGAGTTTTTTATAAATTTTGGATATTAACCCCTTATCAGATATATCATTGACAAATATCTTCTCCCATTCAGTAGGATCCCTTTTTGTTTTATTGATGGTTTCCTTTGCTGTGAAAAAACTTTTTAGTTTAACGTAATCCCATATGTTTATTTTTTCTCTTACTTCCCTTATCCGAGGGGATGTATCAGTAAAAATATTACTCCGGGTAATGTCTGTAAAGTTTCTTCCTATATTTCCTTCTAGGAGTTTTATGGTTTCAGATCTTACATTTAAGTCTTTAATCCATTTTTAATTTATTCTTGTATATGGTGTAAGGAGGTGGTCCAGCTTCATTTTTTTACATATGTCTGTCCAGGTTTCCCAGCACCATTGATTGAATAGACTGTCTTTACCCCACGTAAATTCTTGCTTCCGTTGTCATAGATTAAATGACCATATAGGCATGGATTTATTTCTGGGCTCTCTATTCTGTTCCATTGATCTGTGTGTCTTTGTTTATGCCAGTACCATGCTGTTTTGATTACTATAGCCTTATAGTATAATTTGATGACAGATATCGTTATACCTCCCACTTTATTCTTATTTATCAAGATTGCCGAGGCTATCCAGGGTCTTTTATGGTTCCATATAAATTTTAGTATTATATGTTTTGTTTCTGTGAAAAATGTGCTTGGTAGTTTGATAGGAATTGCGTTGAATCTGAGAGAATAGACCTTTGAAGGCCAGCAGCAAGGAGACTAGTTGGGAAGCTATTGCAACAAGTGAATGAGAAATGGTGGCCATTTAGAGCAGATGGGTAGCAAAAGGGATGAGAGTGGTTGAATTTTAGACATATTGAAGGTTTTGCTGACAAGATTTGTGGACAGATTGAACAAAGAACAAAGAATATGTCAGAGAAGTCAAGGATGACTTCAAGTATTTGGACCTGAGCAACTGGAGAAATGCAGTTGCCACTGACAAGGCTGGTGATATTGCAGAAAGAACAGCTGCGTGGGGAAAGATCAGGAGATTGGTTCTGGACATATTGAATGTGAGTGAGCAATTCAGAGGTGAGTTCTGAGACGGAGTTATAAAGGGAAATACATAGCCTTAAATGTTTACTTTGGAAAAGAAGAAATACTCAAGATTAAAGAGCTATGCAATTTAAGAAATTCAAAAAATATCAGTAAAATAAACCCAAAGAAAATGGAAGGAAGGCAATAATACAGGTAGGTTCAGAAAAGAATGTAACAGAAAACAAAATTATAGAAGAGCATTAGTAAAGCTAAGCATTTGTTCTTTGACAAGATCAGTAAAATAGAAAAATAGTGAGCAGTATTAGGGCTATAAGATGGACCTAATGATAGATATGTGAATCATTATCATGTAGCGATTTTTAAAAATTGAAATAGAATACTATGAACAACTTCATTACAGTAAACTTGAAAAATTAGGTGAAGTGGAAAATTTCTTAGAAAAATAAACATAACCAAAATTGACTGAAAAAGAAATATACGATCTGAATACCTCTGTAACGTTAAATTAGCAATAAATTTTTTTCCCAGAAAGTAAGCCATCGTCCCAAAATGCTATACCAATGAAATACATCCTTAAATTTTGCTTATGTTGCTCATGTTCTCTCTCAGACATTATGTGTAAAAGTCAAAATGGATAAAAACTGTATTGTTAAAAGAAAACTATGATTATTTGAAAAGCTCCATAATCATTCTGTTCCATCTGAATTACTGTAATGGACTTGAGAACTCTCTTTTGTCCAGTGTGAGACTAGTGGACTAAATTCATTGTAGGAGATGGAGCTGAGAGTGGGAAACAGTCTGCTTATCGGGTATCTACTGAATGGATGAGTCTTAAGACTTTTCTTCACCTTAGTCATTAGTTATTCTTTTTGTATGTGATATAGAAATTTGTTTTCTGCCCAAATGCTAGTTGAGTTGTCTATTCAGAACTGCTCGTCACTCATTTTCTCTTGCATGTAACTCCCCACCATCTTCACTATTTCTTTTATTCAGTGAGTGATATTTTAGGGTCTGGATAAAAGGCTACATTTGTAAGTGAATGAACTCTTGTCTGCAGACCCAACATTCCTGATCACGACAGTTGTTGACCTCAAACCCCAGACTGGCCATAATTGATGGCCTCCTCATATGTCTCATCAGGAAGTCTTACTCCCTTTAGTTTGGGAGATGAGAGGGATTAAAAGACAGTAGAATATGTTCACATTCACTGTATTAAATAATTAGCCTTTATGTACATTTAAGTATAGCAGGTAGGAGAAATTGGCATGTACTAGTGATGACCATGGACACTTCTATTACAAAGCTGCAGCTTTATTAAAGCTATGGATGAGGACAGCCTTTACCAACATGGTAAAAAATCAAAGGAGTTTTACCATATAGTGAAGGACATGAACGGTATGTGCAAATTGTGGCTATAAAGAGAGATGATTCTTGGTTGTTGACACTCATAAACACTTTATAAAGTCTAGAAGAAATTCTGCTTTGTTAGATATTCTGCCCTGTTGAGGTTGGAAAAGAAACATGAAGAGAAAATGCAATCAATAATTTGTTAGGCAGATTTTATTACATCTGTGGATCTCATAGCTAAAGGAAATACTATGATATGTAATATATGCACATAAATAAATAAGTTTCAGGATATGTCTACCTTTTTGTGAAATATATGTTTCCTATGTGTTTGATAAAGTGTAGACATAACCTTAATAATTCTTCACCCTTTTATTATATATTTGGACTTAACAGAACTCAGAAACCTACAAACAGATATGTAACCCCACTTCTAATTACAGTAAGTACTCTCACAAGTCTAGAGGAGACGGAATAAGTAACAATTCAGTTCCTATTTTTTTGATTCTCCCCTCTTCCCATTCCCATCGATAACCACGTTCAAATAATAAAATATTCATGTTACTGTAGACTCTGATCCTTATTAACTATCTCATTATAATTTGTAGAAAGAGATACTTGATTTTGTCAGTATGTAGAGAACTAACCATCTGTCTAAATTTTAGGGAGTTAACAAATGTTAGCTTTCCAGAAAGCTTTCAAGTTCTGACAATTAAGTTCACGAACTTGTGGCAATGATGTTGCTAACCTTTTTTTTATATCAGAGGGATTATTCATTATGAATTTGTACAAACTGGACAATCAGTTAACCAAGTTTACTATTTGGAAGTGCTGAAAAGGCTGAGTGAAAAAGTTAGACGACCTGAATTTTTCTCCAACAATTCATGGCTCTTTCATCACGACAATGCACCAGCTCACACGGCACTCTCTGTGAGGAAGTTTTTAGACAGTAAACAAATAACTGTATTGGAACACCCTCCCTACTCACGTGATCTGGTCTCCCAGTGACTTCTTTCTTTACCTGAAGATAAAGCAAATATTGAAAGGAAGACATTTTTATGACATTCAGGACATCAAGGGTAATATGACAACAGCTCTGATGGCCATTCCAGAAAAAGAGTTCCAAAATTGCTTAGAAGGGTGGACTAGGCACTGGCGTCAGTGCATACCTTCCAAAGGGAGTACTTCTAAGGTGACTGCAATGGTATTCCCCAATGAGGTATGTAGCACTTTTTCTAGGATGAGTTTGCGAAGTTAATTGTCAGACGTCATATACTGTTGTTAGGTAGAGTAGTCTGTATATGTGTTTTAGACCGAGTTGGTTATTGTGTTAAGTCCTCTATTTCCTTACATGTCTTCTGTTTGGTTATTCTGTCATTATTGTGAGTGAGGTATTGTAGTCTCCAACTGTTATTATAGAATTATTGTCTATTTCTCCCTTCAATTCTGTCAGTTGCTTCATACGTTGTGATAGTCTGTCATTAGGTACATAAATGTTTATAATAGCTATATCTTCTTGCTATATTGAACCTTTTATTACTATATGTCCTTTTTTGTCTCTTGCAACCTTTTTTGATTTAAAGTCTACTTTGTCTGATATTTGTATAGCCACCCTTGCTGTCTTTTAGTTATTATTTGCATGGCATGTCTTTTTCCATCCTTTTACTTTCAACCTGTTTGTGTCTTTTTGAGTCTCAAATCAGATTCTTGTAGACAGCATATAGCTGGGTCATGTATTTTTATACATTCTGCCAATCTGTCTTTTGATTGGAGAGTTTATTCCATTTACATTGAAAGAAATTACTAATAAGAAGGGACTTCTGTCAATATGCCATTTGTTTTCTATATGTGCTATAGCTTTTTGTCCCTCATTTCCCACATTACTCTCTTCTTTTGTGTTTAGTTGTTTTTTTAGTGAAAGTTTAAATTCCTTTCTCATTTACTTTTGTGTATATTCTATAGCTGTTGTGGTTACTATGGGGATTACATCCAAAAGGTATAACATTCCAATTTGATTTTACACCAGCTTAACAAAAACTGGGTTCCTTTTCAGCTCTATCGCCACCCCTTTCAGTTATTGGTGTCACAGAATTACATCTTTTACATTACATTCCCCTAAACATATACTAATAATTTTTTTAATACTTTGGTCTCGTAGACTGTGTAGAAAACAAGATTTGGAGTTACAAACCAAAGTTACAGTAATACTACCTTTGACACTAATAATTGCTTTTGTTGCTTTAAATATATTAGTCTCTTAAATCATTTAGAAAACAAACAAAAAAGTACAGTTACAAATCATTGTTACAATAATACTAGCTTTTATAATTGCCCATGTATTTACCTTTATTGAAATCTTTAGTTCTCCATATGGTTTCGAGTTACTATCTGGTATCCTTTCATTTCACCCTGCAGAACCACCTGGAGCGTTTCTTACAGGGCTGATCTAGTGGTCATGAACTCCTTCAGCTTTTGTTTATCTAGGAATGTCTTAATTTCTCCCTCACATTTGAAGGACAGTTTTGCAAACATAGGATTCTTCATTGACTGATTTTTTTTCTTTTTCTTTCAGCACTTTGAAATATCTTCCACTCTCTTATAGCCTCCAAAGTTTCTGTAAATCTACCAATAATATTATTGAGGATCTTCGTATGTGATGATTTGCTTCTCTCTTGCTGCTTTCAAGATTCTTTCTCTTTTGAGGGTTTGTACTTTTCAGCTTGAGAATTTATTTTTGTTTTTCTATCTCCTCATTGAGAATGCTTTTTCCCCACACTGGCTCCCACAGTTGTGCAAGCTACTTGAGGAACATGTGCACAGCTGCCTGCCACATGGCTGGGAGTGGGAGATTGGTAGCTGCTACTGTAGTAAGAGCTGAAATTGACCGAAATTAGTCACAATTTTCCATCCAAGTCTTCCTCTGGAAGTTGCAAGCTTTTATTTAACAGACTTCAATGTTCCAAAGCAGTCATATCAGGCAGATTCTGCCAGTGCAGTTGTTGTTAAATGGGAGACAGACTCCTGGTGCTGTCTACTCCACCGTCTTCCCTGAACCCTCCCTGTTGTTGTTTTAAAATCATGTTAATCAAACATTCATCTATTCCTAACCAACGAAGCATCTGAAACATATTTTGTATCTTATTGACTGACTTTTGGGGGTCTTTAAATAGGATTATATGTAACTTTTCTCCCTTTGCTATAAGGATAGTCAATTATATTAACATATTTCCTAACAATTAACCATCCTTATATTCCTAGAATGTACTACCCTAACCAGAACTATTGAAGCAATTGTAAATTATAACACTTGATCCAAAAATTGCATTCTACAATAAGATGCTTCTTTCAAAAAGAAAAAAAGGGCATGACTATTTTATGGATGAAAGTGAGCCTCAGCCTTGATGTCTCTTATGTCCTGCGCAGTAATTGAATGAAACCATCATTCTTTCAGTGACCTTTAAAACCTTAGGCTCATTCCTAGAATATAAGAAGAGAAAAAATCTTGATAATAATCAAGGATATAGAATAGAATAATAAAATATGCTTGATCCAAAAGAATGCCAGGAAAACCGAAAAAAAGAAACAATAAATGTGACAAATGGGAATAAATAGTAATGTGGTAGATTTAACACTAAGAAATACCAATAATCACGTAACATGTAAGTCGTTTAAACCATTCAATTAAGTAAAATAGAAGCAGCACCAGACAGAATAGACATCCCTAAAAATTAGGACACACTTGAGATAATCACAATGAATACAGATGAAAAGGCAAAGAGATTAAAGAAATTAGAAATATGTATTAAAGAAGACAGATGATTCAACATTAGGATAATGAGAAGACAGATAGATATATATAAACTCAAATATACAAGCAAGGAAAAATTCCCTGAAATGAAAAAAAGAAGAGTCTACCAATGCAATCCAAGAGAATTCTACCCAGTTGAGATTTTGGTCAAGTTTAGAGACAACAGGCAAATATTCTCAAATATGCAAGTCCTCAGATAATGTAGTATCTGTGAGCCCTTTGTGAAAAAAGTGCTTAACAATGAATTTAAATAAAAGGCTCCTCAAAAATGAAGAACACTGGGCCGGCCCGGTGGCTCAGGCGGTTGGAGCTCCATGCTCCTAACTCCGAAGGCTGCCAGTTCGATTCCCACATGGGCCAGTGGGCTCTCAACAAGGTTGCCGGTTCAACTCCTCGAGTCCTGCAAGGGCTGGTGGGCGGCGCCCCCTGCAACTAAGATTGAACGCTGGCACCTTGAGCTGAGCTGCCGCTGAGCTCCTGGATGGCTCAGTTGCTTGGAGTGCGTCCTCTTAACCACAAAATTGCCGGTAGGACTCCTGCAAGGGGTGGTGGGCTGCGCCCCCTGCAACTAGCAATGGCAACTGGACCTGGAGCTGAGCTGCGCCCTCCACAACTAAGACTGAAAGGACAACAACTTGACTTGGAAAAAAGAAAAAAGGCCTGGAAGTACACACTGTTCCCAATAAAGTTCCCCAATAAAGTCCTGTTTCCCTTCCCCAATAGAATCTTTAAAAAAAAAAAAAAAAAGTGAAGTTATAAATATAAGCACTAACAGAAATCTTTAAAAAAAACAATGAAGAACATTTTTTGAAAATAGCAAAGAAGCATTGTGGTGAGCAATCCATTTATGAGTAACTATTGCTAAACAACTGCGGAGTATTATCTTGGATAATATAAAAACAACTGTGTAATAAAAATTGGAAGCTCGGGGAAGGGGAGATAGAGAAAACATCGGAGTCATCATCTTTCTAAACAGGGAGTCAGTGAGTCTTGTTTAAAAGGAATATAAGTTGTTGTTTTTTAAACCTGAATATTTTTCATTATCGCTTCACCTTGGAGGGATATTTTAGGTGGTTAAAAAAACAAATTTTTGAAGGTTAATAATTCCTATAAAACTTTGATTTTATTTATTTTTTCCCTCTAAATTAAAATTATATTTAATACTTTATATTAAAAACAGGATGTATAACATAAGCTCATTTACATAAAGGAATTCCAGATATCCCTCCATCTACTTGTTATATACTCACACAAAGATGTCTGGAACGATGTGTGCCAAATGTGAACAATGGCAATTTCTGGGTATTGCAATTTGGGAGACTTATAATTCTATCTTTGTGCTTTCTGTATATCAATTTTGAATTATTTTTTATGAATACATATCAGTTTTATAAAAACAAGAGTGACTATTTTGTGCATATTAAAAAACATTTAACTAAATAAATGGAAGTATATAGATCTAGATGCTAACAATGGTAATCATGTTTTTCTTTTACTTTATACATTTTTTTAATTTATAATTTTTAAAGTTTTTGATCATAAATGAAGGTAGTACCACAATTTGCCCCAAATCATTGTCTTAGGGATTTTTATATTACAGGAAAACTGAAAAAGAAAGTATGCCTAAGATTAGCCTAGTTCATAAATAAAACATTGAAACATGCACAAGTGTTAAGAAAATTGATTTAATTTGTAGAAGCAAAATATTTGTGTTAATCTAAAGTAAATATACAAATTAAAAAACAACAACAAAAAAATTCCTCATCTCTGAAGGAGCCAGATCACTTTCTATATGAACACCTCAGAGACTTCACACATTCATGCTCTCTCCTAGATATCAACGGACAAGCAGAGCTAAGTAAACCAAGGGTCATTAATGAAATTTGTTCTCCTGGCATATTGGGCCCTATTCGTAGTCTTTGCACTGCAATATTAATAAAAATATCACTGATGACCCAGATAAGAATAACACATTTTCTGGTCACTCTTTTGAGTAGAATGGTTTTGTACTTTCTATTTCTAGGCATCCTCTCCTTTCTTTCCCTTTCCCTCCCTTCCTCCCACCCACACACCAATGGCAGAAAAATGGGATTCTCCTGATTTTAACAGGATATGCATGTGACAATACTTCAATAAAAAGAAAAAAATTAAAACCCTCTTCCTCTTCTCCAAATTTTCAAGTGAAATTGCCATCCGTTGATATGCCATGAATCTTGGAGCTTTGCCACCTCGCCCACTCTCTTTGAGAAGCACAGCTTTAATCTTAGTCTTGTCCTCACTGCTACTCTCTCTTTTCACTTCCCTCACTTCTGTCTGCAGAAGAATGAAAGATTAGGCCGTGCTTGAGCAGATCATCTACTACCAACATAAAATTGAGCAGGAATAGTTTTTTACCCTCCATGGTGACACATGTACATGGTGTAGTGTGAACGAGACTCAGGTGGCTTTAGTTTCAAACTGCTTCTTTGTTTTTGCTCTCTGCAGAATCTTCTCCATTTTTTTCTTTAATTTTTGAAAAAAATATTCACTCAACAAATATTGATTTACTGTGTGTCACCTGCTGTGCCAGGAGTGCAGAATAGAGCTCAAAGCTCTATCTTGTTGTGTCTGCTGAGGCTTTAATCCTTGCTTAGTATAATTTTTGGGTCAATGATTATTTTCAGGATATTTCAATATATACATTTATTATCTCACTAGCTATTTTGGCCACAATATTACATTACTTAGTTTTCTTGATTACTTTATATCAGGGGTGTCCAAACGTTTTTCAACGTTTTTTACCAAGGGCCATATGCAGTAAAATATACAAACAGCCAGGCCACTCACTCGAGGTGAAGTATATATTGCCTCACCTGGTTTATTTAAGTAAACTAACTATATTTTTGGAATTTGCTGTGGGCCAATTAACAATGGATTGAGAACCACAGTTGGCCCGCGGGCCACAGTTTTGACACCCCTGCTTTATATGATCCACTGTGTAAATCTTTCTGACATAGTCTAATCTAGTCCTTTATATAGTAGTTTATTTCCTTTTCAGTAATTTATCTGTAGTTACCGTATTTCCCCAAAAATAAGACCTAGCCAATCAGCTCTAATGCGTCTTTTGGAGCAAAAATTAATATAAGACCTGTATTCTATTCTATCCTATTCTAATCTATTCCATTCCATTCCATTCCATTCCATTCCATTCCATTCAAGACCCAGTCTTATATTATAGTAAAATAAGACCGGTCTTATATTAATTTTGGCTCCAAAAGACGCATTAGAGCTGATTGTCCTGCTAGATCTTTATATTCGGGGAAACACAGTCCTCTTCAAGAACCGTAATCTTTTCTGACTGTGTGTCTAGGTGATTAGGTCACTATGAATTCTGACCTGGTCTTTCTCAGTGCTTGGTATCTTCCCTTCCTTTTCTTCGTCTTGTCCTGCCATGAGCACCCTCTACTGAGATCTGCAAGAGAGATGGAAGAGGGACATACATTTAACTGATTTATTAAGTTCCTGTTCTCATAGTTAAAATTGTTGAGGTATCACATCTGGACAAATTGACATTTATCGTCAGAATGTAGTTCATTCTTCATCAGAGCTGTGGCATTGGGCTCCCTGAGCTGACTGTGTGTGCAGTCATCCTGATAGGTTTGCTCAGGAAAACATGGCTTTCCTGTTAAGTTTAAATGATTACTACAGTGAAAGACCTACAGGTGGAATGAAAGAGAAGCCTCAGAGAATTATTAAAATAAAGGATGGGATTTGGCAGACTGGGGCTTGAGCAAAAGAAGTGTGAAACAACAGGTGCCTGGGTTGTTATCAGCATTTTTAATTAACATCTGTTTTCAGCCCCAAGCACTTTGCCGAGAATGCTCTTCGGTGCCTGTGTTTAGAGATAAACACAGGCTATTGAGAAGCAGCTAACTGGTAAGAGGTTAGTAAAACATAAAGGTTTTCCTTGAGAGGAGAGAATAATAGAAGTTACTCACTGGATATAGACATCTAAGGGAAACTCCTGTTAAAACAGTATGTTTTCAAACCATTTATTTTGATAACATGTAAGTGAAAGGTATAAACAGATACAGTCCAGCATAATAAAAGTGTTCGTCTCTGCTTATACCTGGGCTTGGGACTTGGAGGTGATTCTGAGGGGATTTTTGCTTTATCTGCATTGTTAAGTTTTGAAAAGAAGGTATTTGTGTGTTAAGTTCATAATTAACATAAAAGGATAGAAATATCTGTATGTTTCACATAAGGTATTGGGGCAATTTAAGAATTTTTCTTGTTGGAAAAAGGTAGAAAGAATTTAGAACATAAAAAATGGAATTCAGTAAGGAAGTAAAAGTAATTTTCTTGATTAGCTATGGCTAGATGGAATAATGTTCTTTTAATGTCATCTAACAATTGAGAGTCTAACCGTAAGATTAAAAGTGCTTAAATTTCTCAGAATAACCAGTTCATAACTGTAAAATTACACCAGGACACAGACTTCCATTATTTGTCCTTTAGTGTAATACAGAGCTAACGTTTGGTTTGTTTGGCATTGTGGAGAAAACAAATTTCTTAGAAATGTTTTAATGGATACCACTTTTTAAACATGTCTAAAACTGCCAATCTTACTCTACCAAGAAATGTTATTCTATAAAGTACAATTTTAAAAATAATGAAATTTACCTATCAAGGGCATTTTAGTTGTATCCAGATTGGGGCTATCAGAAATAAAGTGTCTATGAACATTCATGTACAGGTTTTTGTGTAGATACGAGTTTTCACTTCTTTGTGATAAATGCCCAGGAGTGTGCTTGCTAAGACATATGCTAGGTGATGTGAATTTGGTTCTGTAGGAAGCTGCCATATTATTTTTATAGTTGGTGTGTCATTTTGCATTCCCGTCAGCAGTATATGAAAGATCCAGCTTCTCATCCTTGCCAGCATTGCCACTGTGTTTTATTTTAGCTGTTATCATAGATGTATAGTGATAGTTCATTGTGGTTTTCGTTTGCATTTTCCTGATGGCCAATGACGTTGAGGATTTTCATGTGTTGATTTTCCATCTATATATCCTCTGGTGAAACATCTCTTCATGTCCTTTGTTTATTTTCTAATCAGATTGTTTGAAAGTATACTTTTGAAAAGTTGTTGGAGGTGCTTTGGAAATGCAAGTTTGTATTTTATAAGCATGAGAGAAATATTGCACAGCCATTTGATGGCACTGTTGATGTTTAAATGTAGATGCAAGAACCAGAATGATGTGCCCAGATTATGCTAAGGTTCAAATACTGGGGAGATAGTATTGAGATATAAACAATATAAACATAAAAGGGAGGGAGAAGGAAGAAAAAGGAGGGAGAGGAGAGAAGAAGGAAGGGAGAGAGGGAATAGAGTGAGAGTCCAGGGGCAGGGAGGAAGAGATGGAGATAATAGGAAGCATGGAGAAAGGGGATAAGCGATATAGTGGCTGCAAGAAAGAAGATGAAATATGTTAAAGTCAGGTATGCTCTAGGAACAAGGGCTTTTCTCAGGGTCTAGAAAGTATCTCTAGGACTGATGGGAAGTGGAGACTGTAGCAGATCATACAGAAGTTTCTAAGATTTTTTAAGTGAGTTATAACTTGCAAAGTGGAGAAGAATTTGACTTCCTTGAACTGCATCTAAGGTAACTGTGGTGGAGGTGAAAGAGAATTGGAGTAAAGTGATACGAGTTTTTTAATCCCAGTTCTACCAAAGACTAAGAGATCTTTGACCGGCTCTTTATCTGTAAAATCATCTGCCTCTTCTATCTCAGGGAGTATTTTATCCAATAAAACAGCCACTGGGAAACACTTTTCCATCTGTAAGGTATTCTACAAATAAAAATTGTGATAGCTAATTTTTTAAAAAAACATGGAAAATAGGAGCAGGACTGAAATATTAAATAAATGCTTTAAATAATTTTTACTACTTTACCAATTTTCATTAAAAAGAGCTAGTACATTACTAGTTTTTCATTAATGTAACCATCACTAGATACCAACTAGGGCATAGCAGGAATCAGTCAATTTATGTCAGATTCACCTTAGCTGTAAGGCACAGAGCTAGTACCCTCAAGCTGGAAAATATGACATCCCTGTATGTGTGTCCGTGGTCTCACTGGCAACTAGGGAAAGGTTCCAGCACACAGAGGTTGTCTTAGTCCATTTGGACTGCTATAACAATACCACAGACTGGGGCTTACAACAACAGAAATGTATTTCTCACAGTTCTGGAGGTTGGGAAGTCCAGGATCAAGGCTCCAGCATGGTCACACTCTGGTGAGGGCCCTCTTCCTGCTCCGTAGCCCACACTCTCACTGTGTCCCCCCATGGTGGAAGCGGGGACGGATCTCTCAGGCCTCTCTTATAAGAGCATTAATCCCATTCACCAGGGCTCTGCCCTCATGACCTAATCACCTTCCAAGGGTGACTTCCAGTGGTCCTACTACTATCATGATGAGAATCAGGTTTTAAACATGTGAGTTGTGGGGGGAGTGGGGCACAAGCACTGAGACCACAGCAGAGGTCATGTACTCAATAGCCTTCTTTCCACTGTAGGACACTCTGGTTCCAGGCTATTCTCCTCTTTGCTTTTGAGCCCAGATTATATCAGAACACTGAATGGTGTTCACCTTCCAGCTGTTGTATTTTTAAGTTCAGCTTTCTGTGATTCCCCAAATTTGTCCATCCCATGATATAATTAAACATCTCACTCTGTATATCACTATACTACCAAATTATAATACTTTTAAAAGATACCAGTAGCAAACATTGAAAATGGCTTCATATTAATTTCTGAAGCATATTTATTTATTGCCATATATTAACTTATTTTTCACTGTAATCCCATAAAATTGGTTTGGAGAAGAAATTGTATTTTTATATTTAAGATAAAAAAATAGGAAGCACAGGAAAGTGTTAAATATTTAACATCATGCCAACATTTTCATTGTTTCAAAACAGTTTTTATTTAACGAAATTTCAGGCTAGAGACCAAGAGAGAGAGGAAAGGTCTAAAAAAGTATATAAATTGGCTATTTGAATTTGTGTAGGTAAACAGAGCATCATAGAAGCTCATCACTTGCTTTATTGCGCCTCAAAAAAATGCATGTGAATTGCCGGGAAACTTCTCAAATTTTACATAAATCCCTACACAATGCAAGAGTCCAATTTAGGGCCAAACGGAGCAGGCAGGCAGAGTTATACCCATTCCACCACAATCCTCCTCTTCAAAATACCCAGCAAAGAAAGAGGCTTAGACCTCAGAGCAACTACTCCCAGTCTAAGCCTTAAAACCACACTTCCCAGGGACTGAGGGGGGTGAAAGGATGGGGCTCGGCTACAGCTGTTAGAGAAGGAGCGGAGCATGCGAAGTACACGGTGTTCAGGGAAGGACATCCTCTACCCCATAAATTCCCCCATTTCAGCCTTTTGGAAAAGAATGGCTGGGATCTAGCCTATTCCCTGAATGGGATCTGGGAGAGTCTACAACTCAAATAGTATTAGGGAGATGGACGGTGTAGATGCCTGACCGCTGTACTGTACACCAGAAGCTGAAGCTGAATAATATTGAATGTCAACTATAATTTTATATATATGTACATCTATATAGTCACAGGATGTGGAGTACAGCATAGGGAATAGAGTAAATGGAACTGTAACAGCCATATACGATGTCAGAGGGGTAGTAGATTAGGGGAGGGGGTTATCACTATGTGAGGGGTATAGATGTCTATTACATTGTTTTGTATATCTAAAACTAAAAACCAGAAAGAAAAAAAAAGAATGATCCTGATGTTGTTAAGCAGAGAGGAACCCCTCTGTGAGTGAGCAGCCACAGGGCACACAGGTGATCTACTCGGAATTTTTATGAGCCTCCCTTTCCCAAATGTACTTTTTTCCATCAAAGGATGAAAATAAGATTGTTTATTCCTAAGCCAAATGATTTCAAATGTGTCATTTTAATGTACGTTTATATATCTTTTATATGGGGTACAAAACGAAAGAACTTAGAGTTTTCTTTCCAGAGTCTTCTAACTACCACTCATTATTTATTGATTAATGAAAAAAATGCTAATAAAACTTTTCCTATATTTTGTACTGTAATAAAAAATTAATAAAAAATAGTTTACTTTGAAAATAATCTGTATAGAGGGAGATCTGGCTCTCTGAGATCACATTCAGGGAATCAGTCCCTGGTAGGTGCGGGTTTAAGGCTTAGACTGGGAGTGGCTACTCTGAGGCTTAAGGGGAAAAAACAGTCATATCCGGTGGTAAAGTTGACACAGTACAGAACAGAGGGAAATTTTAGTTGAGTTTCAAATGAACTAAAATAATAAACTTATAGGAAAATAAATTTTTAGTATTTTATGACTTAAAAGTAATATATGAATTTAAGCTAAAATCTAAATTGTTACTTTTGAAATTTATGCCCTATATAAAAACCGTCAGTTATAATTTTAGTAAAGCACCAAGGACTTCTAACAAACTCATGGTTCCAGAATAAGTCAGGAACTGTGAGCTACATTGTTACCTCTGTCCATACTTACTTCAAAGACAAAATTTAACATCAACAACCAATGCATGTAAATTTGTAACAGGTTTATTAATCACCAATTGTCATTCTTCTACTCAACATACAGGTACTTAGATCTCTCCTGTTAATCAGCAGAAACTGGAGACAAACCTAAGCTGAAGTTTCCATGCAGAGACTCTGAAAAACATTTCTCAATACTTTTTATATGCATTTTCTTCTCTCAGCATATTTTACAGGGATGCTATTTATACTAGTAGTTTATCAACTCAGCTGTTATGGAAGGTCTGTTGACACACTTGTTCTAAGAAATCCTAACTGAACAATTCTTTTTTTCAGATTTTTTAAAATCATTTTGTTTTTTATTTTTTAAGGAGGGCGTAGCTCACAGTGGCCCATGCGGGGATCGAACTGGCAACTTTGGTGTTATTAGCACCACGCTCTAACCAACTGAGCTAACTGGTCACCCTGAACAATTCTTTAGAGACATGTCCTTGGTCAAACAGTACTTTTGAAACTCTTCTTTGTCAGGCCCCATCTTTTCATTTATATTCTTATTTTTAAAATATACTTGCCATTAATTTGGAGATTTGTATTTTACATTATTTTGGATTAATATATTAGCATAGAATTATTTTTCAACCTAGTATTTTTAATATAATGTCAGTAGTCGTATCACAATATACTATTATCATCATTATTAATATCCATATGAGATCAATGAATGACTTCTATCACTATGTTTATGGTGATAGAGTCAGTCTGTTACTCATCATAGCTAACAGAAGAAGGTCTCAATATCTTAGTAAGTATTATAATACCAACAACCTGATTCATTACTATATTCTATTTCAATAATCAACAGCAATTAAGAATAGCTCCTCCATTAGGTATTAAAGAGGATGCACTAGTTATGAGTGCTCCCTTAAGTCTTAATTTACAGCTCTAATGCAGCACTCATAGGCTGAGGTTTTAGTCAATTGTGGAGATAGTATGAAATAATTTTTGAAAAGCCCAAGCTTTGGAGTCAAACAACTAGGTTTGAATCCTAGCTTCATAATTTATTGGATTTATAACTTTGGGCAAGTTACTTAAGCTCTTTTTGTTATTTCCATTTTACGAATGAGGAGTTTACCAACCTTAAAAATCATTGTCAAGATTATAGATAATAAATATGAAGCGACTAGCATGTATTAAGTACTTTACAGGGGATAGCTATTATCATTGTGTTTAGGGCTTTCTCTCCTACTAGTCCGTGAGCTGCTTAAGATCAAGAACTAATGTTCTTAGATTTTCTAACCCTTTGAGTCCTAACACAGAACCTCACACATTAGAGGTGTTTTGTAAGTACCCTATAAAAGTAAATGTACTTAGAGTTGACAGTGTAGCTTATGATAACTTTTGAAAAACATTAATTTTAAAACTTGTAGGGTTCAAATTGATGGAATTTGGGGTTCTTAATATCCTGTAGCAGCCAAATAGGGAGCTGGCTCATTTATTCTCTGGCATAGAGCCAAACCTAGAAACAATTTGATCATTCCTTTTTAATGAATGCAACATGGTATTTCTAATCTTGAATTCAGAAAACTCAACAACCAGAGACATGAGCTGAAGAAGAAGAACCTACAAACCTACAGCACATAATTCATTCTTTTCTAGTGGTATTAGAGCAGCACTATGGGAGAGGGTGCAAGTTTTGGAGCCAGACTGCCCAGGTTCCAAGTCCTGCTATACAAGTGAATAACGATGGACCCTGGGCAAGTTTAGGTTGCCAGATTTATTTGGCAAATAAAAATAAAATTTAAGTTCAGATAGTAAAGAACTGTCTAGTATAAGTATGTCCTAAATATTGCATAGGATATACTTACACTAATGAATTACTATTTATGTGAAATTCAAATTTAACTGGGTGTTCTGTATTTTCTCTGGCAATCATTATTTATTAACCTCTCTGTGCTTGAGTTTTCTCGTTGGTTAAATGGGGATAATAGTACTAACCTGATAGGGTTGTTGTAAAAATTACATTAGTTAATACATATAAAGTACCTAGAATAGTATCTAATACAAAGAAGATCTCAATAAATGGTACCATGTTTCCCCGAAAATAAGACTTAGCCGGACCATCAGTTCTAATGCGTCTTTTGGAGCAAAAATTAATAGACTTGGTTTTATTTTAATATAAGACCGGGTCATATAATATAATATAATACATAATATAATATAATACAATACAATACCAGGTCTTATTTTAATATATGACAGGGTCTTTAATATAATATAGTATAATAAATATAATACTGGGTCTTATATTAATTTTTGCTCCAAAAGACCCATTAGAGCTGATGGTCCGGCTAGGTCTTATTTTCAGGGAAACCCGGTACTTACTATTATTGTTAATCTGGGTGTTGTTGATGGAGTTATAATTTTGTCTCTAATCAGTTTAATAATAACCAGTTAAATAATATTATATTGATATTATTTTTGAGACCTTCTGCTGTCAGCTATGATGATTAACTGGTAACAGACTGACCTATCACCACAGACAACTATTAAACTGGAAAAAAGTGCACTTAAAACTTGTTTTTAGAGGTTAAATGACTGATCCCTAAAAGTGAAAAACAAATGAGGTCAATCTTACGATCTCTCAGTTTTCTGATGGGAGGCATTTTCTATACCAGAGAGCAAGGAGGGGGAACCCAAGCAGAACATGGCAGTTTGTTGAGTTGGTCAGAGTTCAGGGAAGCTGAGACAGCTGTATTTTGTGGGTTTGTGTACTGGAGAGGCAGGTGCTCCACAGAGAAAGAGCTCCAGAAATCTGTGTAAGGGTCACCATGGGTCTTTGGCTGAATGCTAAGCTATGCATGCATAGTGTGAGACTCCACAGACTAGGCAAAGAACAATAACAGAACAGGTCCATGTCTCCCAGCCTGAGAATCCCTGCTGCAGCATTCATTGGCTGAGAACAGCCTGTGGGGAATGTAGCCTCAGTATAGCTGCACTGATGAATTTCATATCAGAGCAGCTAGGGCTGTTGGTCTGTTTTGTTCCCTGAAGTCAGAGATCTGAGATATGCATGCTTGTGCTTATAACCATTCACCCCTTTTGCTGTATAGATCTATTTTTCCACATAGGCTGAGAAAGCAGCTACTCCATTGAAACTGATTAGAGGCAAAAGGGAGGTTAGTGAGATAAACTGCATCCACTGTCACTGCAGAACTCATCGTCTTCCTCATTCACTATCCACTTTATTTCTTCCTGCACTGTTTGTGATGGCACTCAGGCATTTCCACTTCATTAAGTATTGGCCATTGTTTTTTCCAGGCTTCTTAGAGCCATTCCAGCAGCAATTTACCCCATCCCTTGGGATCCTTGATAGGTTGTTAAATTCTGTGTTCTGAAAAGGTGCCCCCCCCACACACACATTAATGAATTCTTTTTTATCCTGTCTTATATTCCAGGTCCCCAATTCTTGCTTCACATGTTAGCTCATTCTTGCTACTCTTTTAGTGTGTGGTCTCCTAGCTTATCAGGTCCAGCATGTTTCTAGCTGGGTTGTGCTGAGATTCAACTCTAGTTGAAAGGAGTAGGGGCATTTCCTGAGGGGAGGGAGTATCTATTGCATTGTGGGGAGAGGTCTCTACAGAATCCTCTAGTACAATGGATTAGGTTTAGCACAGTGTCTAGCTCAGATTCAGGGGGTCTGCACTGTCGGCATCTTCAAGGACATCCATCCAGATGCAGCATCCTAGACATCAGCCTCCGAGGTGTTCCTAAGCAGGGTCTTGGCTTTAGCAGAGCAGACCTGCCCTGGTGGTGCATCCACACATCTCTAGAGCTCTGTGACTAGAACAGTTACATCTCCCACCTGTCAACTGTGTCTGCCCTTCAAATGCAGAGGATAAGGACCTCTGTAAGCTACCAGAGTGGCTCTCTGGCTGTCACACTTAGCCATTAACTGTTTGTAAAGAGCACTCAGTCTCTCATTATGCTTTTTCAGGACATAAATACAACTTAGCAGTAATCAGCCTATTCCACTGCCTACTTAGAAGAATTGCCCACCCACAGCCACCTGTCTCCCAACTGCCAGCACACCCCAAAGCAGTTCCAAGGAGAGTCTGGTAAGGTATCAGGAGTCTCCATACCAGTGTTGCCCATCTGAAGAATCCCATGTCACTCAGGAACAAGAATGCGTTCGTATCCCTACTGCCCTCAGTCATTTCTCTAGGAGCAGCTTGTGAAAGTGTAGCTTGAACATGAAAACACAATGATACATTTCAAAATGCAGCATCTGGGGCTATCAGTCAGTTATACTCCCTGCAGTAGGAGATCTGAGAGAGATATTCTCATGAATGCCACATTGGGGTATATAAATAGAAGTGGGAGAGACGTCACGAAAACAGCAGAGTAGGGAGCTCCACGAATCAGTTCCTCCACCGAAGCAATCATTAAGCAAATAAAACTGACAGGATTAACTTTTTTTTTTAACCTCAGAATATAATTTTTAAAACTTACAACAATCAGGGGAGTGATTAACAAAGACAGGGGCTGCTAAATTTTGGTAAGAAAGCATTATTGCATTTTTGTTTACCTGTCTACCATCCCCCAGGGTGACAGTGTCCATGGGGACAGTGCTCAGCATTCCTGCTGTTAGCTAACCAGTGCCAGATAGCTGTAACAGACCTTGTTCTCAAAACTATGGTTTTGCATTTTGACCAATCTTGGGGTTTCCACAGGAACTAGTGCAGAGCCTTGGCTTTGTTTTGCCTCCCTTAGACTGGAACAGCATCTCTGACAAAAGCATTTGTATATGTAAAAAGCATTTGAAGACATAATATGCATACCTGTCTCAGGCAAGGGATGCAGAATGGGGGAAGCAGCCGACAGACCAAAAGACCTGGTAAAGAGAAGGTGGAGGAGAAGGTTTTTGGGGAAATAAGGTTTTTGAAAGCCTACCTCACATACTAGAGAATCGGATGCAACACATGTGCCTAGAGTTGGACGTGTGCTCAGAAAACACATGAAAGAACCTCTAGAGGACCAAAGTAAGAAGGGAAGCTTAAGACAGACTCTTACATGGGTAGCCTGGCTAAGGAATGTAGGCGTTACCTAGTTCTGAGCCAGTCTACAGGGACTGGGAGAATTGTTTGTTTGTTGCTTCAGGATTTTAAAAAAATATGTATCTGGTTGATGGCTGTGATTCTGAAACAGAGACATCAGTGATTGTACATGACAGGGAATACAGGGAATGGGACTAAACAAGTTGATGACTGCCCTTAACAGCAAAACCTCACAGGGTGTGTGTGTGATGGGGGGAATGTGATTTATAGAGTTGTCACATTATGATAGTCAAAACATCTAGTTTCCAGCAAAAATCTAAAAGGCATATAAAGTATGAAGAAAGTATGGCCCATTTAAGGGTTAAAAAAATAAACTGACAACATCCCTGGGGATATGGAAATATTGGGCTTACTGAACAAAGATTTTAAATCAATTGGCATAAATAAGCTCAAAGAGCTAACAGAACCATAGACAACGAATTAAAGGAAACCAGAAGAATTATGTCTTATTAAATAGAGAATATCAATAAAGAGAATTTACAAAAAGGAGCCAAATAGAAAATTTAGAGCTGGAAAGTATAATAGCTGAAATGAAAAATTCACTAGATGGGGCTCAACAGCAGATTTGAACAGACAAGAAAGAATCAGTGAATGTCAAAGTAGGGCAATTTAAATTATCAAGTTGGAGGAGCAGAAAGAACAAAGAATGAAAAAAAAAAAAAAACAATACCTGTGGGATGCCATATGTATTATATGAGTCTTAGAAGGAGAAGAAAATGCTGACTAAAGGCATGAATCCTGTAACCTCCAAGAAACACAATGAAATTCAATTAGAATGAATTCAAAGAGATCCACATCAAAACACAGTACAAACAAAATGTCTAAAACTAAAGAAAGAGAATCTTGAAACTACCAAGCAAAAGGCAACTTGTCTTATAGAAGGAGCCTTAATAAGATTAACAGCTGATTTCTCATTAGAAACCATGGAGATCAAAAGGTGTTGGGATGACATTTAAAGTGTAGAAAGAAAAAACATGAACCAAGAATTCTACACCTCCAAAACTATCTGTTAAAAATGAGGGAGAATTAAGATATTCCCAGATAAAAGCTGAGAAAGTTTACTGCTAGTCTACTTGCCTTGTAAGAAATGCTGAAGGGAGTCCTTAAGGCTGAAATCAGAGGACACTAGACAGTAACTCAAAGCCATACAAAGAAATAACACCGGAAAGATAATTACATAGGTAAATGTAAAAGCCAGTATTGTTGTATTTTGGGTTTGTAACTCTTTTTCCCCCATATGATTTAGAAAAACAAATGCATAAAACAATAATTATGAAACTCTGTTAATGGGCACATAATATATAAAGATATCCTTTGTGACAATCATAACATAAAGAAGGGGTTGGAACTGTATGGAAGCAAAGTTTTTGTATCCTAATTAAACTAATTTGATATAATTCAAACCAAATTGTTACAAACTTAAGATTTGTAATCCTTAAGGTAATCACTAAGGAAGTAACTAAAACATACAGAAGAAGAAAAGAGGAGGATCAAAATGTTACACTAGGAAAAAATCAAGCATACAGAAAAGAAGGCAGTATTGCAGAAATTGTGGAACAAAATGATATAAGAGTTATAGAAAATAAATAGCAAAAGGACAGACGTGCTTCCTTATCAGTAATCACTTTAAATAAAAATGGATTAAAACCAATAATTAAAAGACAGAAATTGAAACAATGGAAAAAATATGATCCAACTATGCTGTGTAAAATAAGCTTACTTTAGATTTGAAGACACAGGTTAAAAAATGGAAGGGTAGAAAAATATAATCTATGCAAATAATAAGCATAAGAGATGGTGTGGCTATACTAATATCAGACAAAATAGACATTAAGTAAAAAATTGTTACAAGAGGTAAAGAAGAACAATATTGCTAAAAGGGACAGTGCATCAAGAAGATATAACAAATTTAAATGGATGTGCACCAAACCACAGAGCTCCAAAACATATGAAGCAAAAAATGATGGAAAGGAAGGGAATAGAAAGTTGTATAATAATAGTTGGAGATTTCAGTACCCCACTTTGAATATTGTATGGCACATCCACACAGCAGATCAATAGGGAAAGAGGGCTTGAACAACAAATTAGGTCTTACCAGACATATATAGAACACTGCCACAACAGTAGAATATACATTCTTCTAAAGTGAACATGGAAGATTCATTAGCATAGATCACTGACAGGACATACAACAAGTCTTAATAAATTTAAAAAGATAGGCCAGCCCTGTGGCTCAGGCAGTTAGAGCCCCATGGTCCTAACTCCGAAGGCTGCCAGTTCGATTCCCACATGAGCTCTCAACCACAAGGTTGCCGGTTCAATTCCTCGACTCCTGCAAGGGATGGTGGGCAGCGCCCCCTGCAACTAAAATTGAACATGGCACCTTGAGTTGAGCTGCCGCTGAGCTCCCAGATGACTCAGTTGGTTGGAGCGTGTCCTCTCAACCACAAGGTTGCCAGTTCGACTTCTGTAAGGGATGGTGGGCTGCGCCCCCCTGCAACTAGCAATGGCAACTGGACCTGGAGCTTAGCTGCGCCCTCCACAACTAAGACTGAAAGGACAACAACTTGAAGCTGAACGGTACCCTCCACAACTAAGATTGAAAGGACAACAACTTGACTTGGAATAAAGTCCTGGAAGTACACTGTTCCCCAATAAAGTCCTGTTCCCCTTCCCCAATAAAATCTTAAAAGAAAAAAAAAAGGTTCTGAGAAGTCCTGCAGTAGAGAAATCTGCTTTAAAAAAAAATTTGTAAAAGATAGATTATATGCAAACTATATTCTCCTACCACAATAAAATAAAGCTAGAAATCAATAATGGAAGGAAAACTGGAAAATTCACAATTATGTGAAAATTAAGCAACAAGGTCCTAAACAATCGTGGGTCAAAGAAGAAATCACACTGTCATGTTTGAGACAGATGACAGGAAAAATACAACATACCAAAACTTACAAGATGCAACAAAAGTAGAGATTGGAGATAAACTTATACCTGTAAATATTTATATTAAAAAGAAAATAATTAAATCAGTAACATAACTTTACAATTTAAGGAACTAGAAAAAAAGGAAAACTAAACCCAAAAGTATCAGAAGGAAAGAAATAAAAATTAAAACAGAGATAAACACAACAGAGAATAGAAAAACAGAGGCAATGAAACCAAAAGTAGATTCTTTAGGAAAAAAATCACCAAAATTGATAAACCTTCAGATAATCTAAAAAATGAGGGAAGACACAACTAAAATAAAAAGTGAGAGTTGGCACATTACACCAACCTTACAGAAATAAAAAAGATTATAACACAAGACTAGAAACAGTAGTCTTGCCAGCAAATTAGATAACATAGACAGAATGAGCAACATTCCTTCCAAGATGCAAAGTACCAATACAAACTCAATAAGAAATAAATCATGTGAACAGATCTATAACAAGTAAAGAGATTGAGTGGGTATTCAAAAATCTCCAAACAAAGAAATATTCAAGATCAGATGGCTTCACTGATGAATTATATAAAACATATAAACAAAGATTAGCATCACAATCTTTCTCAAACTCTACCAAAATTTAGGAAAGGAGGGAGGACTTCCTAAATCATTCTATGAAGCCAAAGACACCACAAGAAAAAACTGTAAACCAATATCCCTAATGAATATATAAAGTGTGATCAAAAGATATGGAGAATGTTTAAATTAAAACAAAATTATTACAGTAAAAGACACATTGCCATTAATCTCCCTCAAAACACTCCCCCTTGCTTTGAACGCATTTATCACATCATTCTTTCCAGTTACTGAAACAATTATGGAAGTCCTCTTTCATAAGTGTCTTTACTTCATCCTCTGTGATGACAACGCTCCGTGTCACACACTGCTTCTGGTACGGCAATTTCTGTCAAAAACATTACGGTGTGTCCTCATCTACCTTATTCACCAGATCTGGCACCGTGCAACTTCTGACTCTTCCCCAAAGTCAAAATGATTCAGGACATCAAATCAGGCACAACAGCACAACAAAAGACATTCACGAAAGAGGACTTCCAGAACTGCTTCAGAAAGTAGCAAGAACAATGAAGTATATTTGAAGTGAGGGGGAATATTTTGAGGGGTATTAATGGCAACGTGTCTTTTACTGTAATGAATTTTTTTAATGTAAACATTCACCATATTTTTTTTTTATCGCACCTCGTAGATGTAAAAATCCTCAACAACCAAATGCTAACAAACTAAATCCAATCACGTGGTACGAGGATTGTATACCGTGACCAAATGGCATGTATCCCAGGAATGCAAGCATGGTTCAACATAAAAAAATCTATTCATGTAATATATCACATTAATAGAAGAAAGGTAAAAAAAAAATACATGATCATCTGAATTGATGCAGAAAAGGTATTTGAATAAATTGAACACCACTTCATTTTCAAAACACTCCGCCAACTAGGAATGGAGGGAAACTTCTTCAACATAATAAAGCCATTTATGAAAATCCCACAACTAACATCATAATTAGTGGTTAAAGACTGAAAGCTTTCTCCCTATGATCAAGAACAAGAGAAGGATGCCCACCTTCACCACTGCTATTCAATATTGTACTAGAAGTCCTAGCCAGAGCATTTAAGCCAGAAGAAGAAATAAAAGGTATACAAAATGGAAAACAAGTAAATTATCTCTATTTGCAAATGGTTCTATATTTAAAAAATCTGAAAGAATCCACATGAAAATTACCTAACTAATAAAATAATTCAACAAGGTTGCAGTATACAAGATCAACATATAGAAAAAGAGTTGTGTATCTATACTCCAGCAGTTAACAATCCAAAAAGAAATTAAGAAAACTATTTACAGTAGCAACCCAAAGAATAAAATACCTACTAATAAATTTAACCAAGATAATGAGAAACTTGTACACTGAAAGCTAAAAAATACTGCTGAAAAAATAAAGAAGAGTTAAATAATATAAAGACATCCATGTTCACAGATTGGAAGACTTACTATTAAGATGGCAGTACTACCCAAAGAAGTCAACTGATTCAGTGCAACCCCTACCAAAATCCAATGGCGCTTTTTTTTCTTTTTTACAGAAATAGGAAAAACCAGTCCAAATGACTATATACTGAATGATTCCATTTATATTCTATTCTTGGAAAAGCAGAACAAAATTTATCCTATTTAATTCCACACATATGACATTCTAGAAGAAAGCAAAGCTATAATAACCAGATAGAGACCAGATAGATCAGTGTTTGTCAGAGCCTGGAAGTGGGAGAAGGGCTTGATGGCAAAGGAGCACATGGAAATTTTTTGAGATGATGAAAAAATTATATATTTTGATTGTAGCTGTGGTTATGTGATTGTATACATATGTTTAAACACCAAGGATTATTTACTTAAAATGCATGAATTGATTTAAATTATACCTCAATAAAGATGTTGAAAATATTCAAGATATCTTTCCTTAAATAAATGATTTGTGTCTATATGTTGAAAGAGCTCAAACTGTACCTGGAAAATTAACCCACATAGTCAATTCCAAGAAATGTCCCAGTAAAACTAATATATTTTTAAAGATAAAGTATCATCTGAATTTCTAGGCAAAAACATTAAATCATTTTAAAAGGGAAAAAATAATCAGTCTAACATTAGATTTCCTGCCAACAAGACAACAGTGGTGTGATAGCTAAAAAATATTCAAGGAAATAAGATATGAACCAAGAATTTTATATCTTCTTAAGCTATATGCTGTCAAATCAGGTAAAAAAAAAAAAAAGTATTGGGAAGATTGAACCCTTCTAAGGATTCGACTAGCATGTATTAATACTTAATAAGTGATAACTATTATAGGACAAGCTTCATCAAACTGAAATGACGGGAAACTTTGGCAACAGCCTCATATTAACTGAGCATATTCAGTTGGGCATCTAAAACAAAAGCAAAGGTAAGGATATGGACAATAATATCAGTGAACGTGTTAGACATGTTAGATTTGAGGTACTTGGAAACAGGAGTTTTGAGCTCAGGCAAAAGGTGGATCCTAGATACTTGTGAGTCATTGATATAATGAGAGTGGGTAAGGTTATTGGGGGAAACGAGAGTGAATGGATATAAATGAAAGAGGACCATAGTACGCCAACTGCATGGAGTAGGCAGAGAAAAATGAACTAAGGTGACTTAAGAAGATGAAATCTAAGAAATGGGAAAACAAAGAATGGCATCTCCAAATGCCAGAAAGAGAGGGTTTCCAGGAGGTAAGTTTATAGGGTCAAATGTGGCCAAAAGGGCACACAAGATGAGAACTTACCTTTAAGTTTGATCATTACAAGAAGATGAATGATTAATATTGCCAGAAAAGTTTTACTGGAAGGGAAATATGCAAAATGGCAGTGATTGTATGCAAAAGTAGTATAACTTTCTGATCCTCTATACTCTTCCTCCACTTACGTCCCTCCTCCACTGAATGTACAATTAATCAGAAGTCTTCCTGAAACAAGAATAAACACAATGGCCTTCTGATTTTCCATAGGTGAAAGGGATTCGGGTAAATTTCTGGAGAGGCCAGTAAAAAGGGCCAAGGAGGAGATAATAGTCATTAAACATAACATGGAAACTATGGAGTATTTCAGGTTCTGGACCTACTAGCTCATATGTTATAATAATAAGCCTTTTCTGTTTGAATTTAATTATTTTAGGTATTTCACTAATAACATTTTTATAATCGGTTAATAATCAATATTCTATAATTCTGATGTTTTAGTTGAAATCTCATTATATTTTGTACCGCCATGTTTCACAATATAAAATAGAGAACAGAGAACAACTTGCTAATTTACCTGCTTGTTTCTAGAGTCAGAAAAACTCACGGTTATTCCTATGTAAATCTTAGCATTCAAACAAAATAAAAATGACCTTTCTTTCCAAAACTGTGCAAAGTACAGTTGACCCTTGAACAACTTGGGTTTGAGCCACGGGGGTCCACTTTCATGCATTTTTTTCCAGTAAATACAGTCAGTCCTTCATATCCACAGGTTTTGCATCCTCTGATTTAACCAACTGCTGATTGAAAACAATATTTTTGATCCTGGTGGGAACATTCAGGTGCAGAGGGCTGATTGTATGCATTGTTCCACACCATCTTATATAAGGGACATGAGCATCTGTGGGTTTTGGTATCTGCAAGGGGCCCTGGAACCAAACCCCCCATGAATACCAATGGCCAACTGTAATTAAGTTTTTAGGGAGTCAAAAGTTATACACAGATTTTCAGCTGTAGGGGGTTGGTGCCCGTAACCCCCATGTTGTTCAAGGGTCAACTGTACATGTTCATGATACCATTTTCTCTCAAGATCCTAAACTTTCTATAAAGGTAATTAATTCAAACAATAGTTTGTTCTCATTTACCTTACCTTTCACAAAGAAAATTCTCAAAATTATACTTCAGATAAAGAGAAGAAAAGTAACATTTTAAAAATCATATTTAGAAACCACTTATGATGTCATTTCACAACAGCCTAGAATGTATTTTTTCCAAAATTTATAAACATGAGACCTTTGTAAGAATGCAGCATTTGACTTCTCAACCTTTAACTAAGCAACACAGCAGTATAATTATATGATTTGTTCATTACTCTTATCCTGCTATATTTTCCATATCCCCATACTTTTCTCTTACAAAGCACAATAAGTAAAAACATATGAAACATATTTCCTCAGCTGTCATTTCCCACCATTCAGCAGCCCCTACGCTGGGTTATGTTTATCCTTGAAAGCTGCACTGAAAGCCTCCACTAGCTGGGTCCCTCACCTCCTGCTAAGTGCAATAACATTTCACATACAGAAGATCCCAATAGATAAAGGCTCTAGTGTTTGAAAATCTTTTTCCCATCAGAAAAACAAAAACAATTAACACATAAATGCATTAAATAAACAGCTCCTTTTAGTTTTGTTCACAACTAACATAACATTTCTTTTCTCCCTTAGGTACCAGAGATTTGAAAAGGCATTTCTGTTAGCTGTTGACATCGGTGCTCGTGACCTATTTATGGTGAGTCATTCCCAGAGATGATTTTGTGCCTTCAGTTCTAAGGATGAGTAAGTTGTCAGCTTTTGTGACCATTAAAAAGGATTAGTGTCATTTGTGCCTTAGACACGTGGTAGGAAAGCATTATTCCGTCTTGGCTTGCAGCTTTGCCTTCACAAAACTGGTCAATAGCCATCTAGTCTCTTTTGACTTCTTGACATTTCCTTTCCCAGGGCGCAAAGGATTTTTTATGTTTTCTAAGAATTTATAATTCTTGAACTTTTCTCCTCATATAGCTTGATGTGAGGGAATGACATCTTTCTACCTCATAAGCTTAAATGTCTTTCTAATCCGCTCTCCGAAGAAGTACAGCTACAGAAGCCAGGACATAGGGCAAAACATGTCCCATACATCTTGAATGTGCTCAGTTTGTCCCTTAGATTTTAGTGCAAAGTAACAAATTATGAATGTCCTCACTTGTATTTTTAAAGTAACCACAGTGTAAAGTGGACCCAAGAGGTTATAAATTCACATATACTTTAGTCCTCCCATTTATTAGCTATGAACAGTAAAATCGACCAGTTTCTTACAGATCTTTGTGCTCTGTATCAGGTTCTTATTTTATAAGATCTTTCACCACAATGTCACAGTGAGATGAAAAGAACAAAGGTGAGGTTCATTTCCTGGTTTCCCAGTGTATTCTGCTCCACAGAGATTTCATTGTTGTCAAAGAAACAAGAAACACGCCTTGAAAACAACAAAACCTTCTGGAAGGCTCTTTTACCTGAATCTTCTGCATAATAAAGACATTTTGTAGTTTAAATTAAGCTGTGATGCTTTGGATCTTAATATGGGTTCATGACATTAGGTCACTTGTCTTTGGACTAAGTTTGTTATTTAAATTCTAACTGCATCATTCAGTTATGCTTTCATTGATCATGAAAGACATCTTTCTAATTATTGCAAAAATATGAACCTTCAATTATTTGTCATCTGTATTTTATGTCAAATTGAACAAGCATATTAGTATATTGAGGGAAGGTTTTATTATTTTCACCAAAGTCCATGCATGAAAACATCACAATCTCAGAAGTTTAAGTACAACCATTTTTAGATTTTATGACCCCATTGATTTTCCCTCTTTACCTCCACCTTCTCACCTCTGCCACTACTCATCCCAGTAGAGGTAAATTTTCTTCACGTTTTTATTTTTTTATGTCTGTAATCCCAATCTTATTTTAGCCAAGATAAGAATTGAAGAGATGTAATATTTAAATATATAGTGTCTGGCAAACTTTCTCAATTTATTATACTGTTCTGTAATTTCTACTGCTTTATCAATTAATGTATAATCATCAAGGCCATTTTCTAAACTGTTTCTTCAAATTATATCTGTTTCAGCATTTAGTCTCAGTTTAGCCAGTAACAATATAAAGAAAATCTTCGTGTTAATTTAAGTCTCTTTAATCCAAATAGCCTTTCTGCTGATAGGCTAACCCTAACCCGAACCCAGAATGATTTTTATGTGTAAAAGGTAAGAACCTAAAATAAGAGGAGAGAAATAGTTTTACTTTCCTTTTTATTTATAAAAGCGAACAATCATTATTCAGAAAGCTTCATCTTAATCTTCACATGTGACTTTGCTTATTTATAGCCCCAGGGTATATCTTAAGGAAGCATCAAGAGTCCTAAGAGAGCCTTAAGGCCTCCAAGTTACATTTAAGCTCATGAATCTACAATATATATTTGAGGCTCCACGTTGAAATTGTCTAAAAGAATTTATCATGTTTTCTAATAGATCAATTATTACTATTTAAATTATCGTCTAGCCAGAGGTCTATAGGTCTAGCCTACATATTGAGAAATATCACCAATGTGAATTTAAAAGTTTATAAGATAAACAGGATTATCCCTCCATATAAATGATTTTCTAGCTCATATGTGAGGGAAGATACCTCGTTCAAACAGACTAAAGTTAACATCTCATGGAACACAAAGGGATCACCAAAAAGTGTATTAGTTAACCTGCAAATAAGTCTTTTTATTAGCATCTATCAGTGGTAGAGAGATAAAAGTCATGTAGCATGACATCAACAGGCCTTGAATATAAAAAAGTCAATGTGTGGGTGCTGGACCTGAGGAAATGAGTCTGAAATGACCTACCTCTTTGTTTACTTTTTTCACTGTAGCCTAAGTGATCACCAAAATTAGGTGTAATAAACTATGGCCCGCCAGCCAAATCCAATCCAAGAATGGTTTTTTACAGTTTTAAATTATTGGGGAGGAAATAAAAAACAAACAGTATTATATGACACTTAAAAATATAGGATATTCAAATTCACATTTCAGTGTCCATAAATGAAGTTTTATTGGCGTACAGCCAACCTCATTTGTCTATGTTTATGGATTGTCTATGACTGCTTTTGCTCTACAATGGCAGACTTGAGTAGTAAATCCTAAAATATTTGCTATCTGGCTAGTCATAGAGAAATTTTGCAGACTTTAGGTCAAAACAATGATAATTTATGATTTCATTCTTATGTTTAAAACCCTTTAGTAGCTTCCCATTGCCTTTGGGATAAATTCTAACTCCTTAATGTGGCATCTAAAGCCTCTCCCAGTCTTAACTCTGCTTTCCTGCTACCTCAGCATTCTTTCAGTTCTGGGAAATACACTGTACTCTTTATTATATCCAGATCATGTTAAGGAGTTTAACCCAGATCAGCCTAGGTCCAGCAAGATGTAGTGAGAAATACATGGAATTTGGGTTAGAAGTTCCCTGCAAGTTCAGTAACTTTAGAGAGGTTTTTCTTTTTCTGTTATGTAAATGATAATACAGTACCTACTCATTTTGAGTCTCAGTGAAGACAATGTATTGAAAGTACTTTAAACTGGGAGTACTACACAGATATTATGTGTTATTACTATTAAGACAGGGCAACAGTTGTTATTACATGGCTATTGCAAGAAATAATAAAGACCTGAAATAGGGCATGAATTATACAAATGTAAAGGAGAGGATATTTTATAAACAAGATAAAAATGATTCAGCAAGCCCTGAGATGAAAATAAAATATTTTTATTATAAGAATAAATACTACTATAATAAAAAGAAAACAATACCATAAAGTATAAAGAACAAAGTAAAAATCACTTGAAATCTTTTTGTCCAGAAATGAACATCCTTTAAAATGCCTCTCTATGTGAATATACACATACACTACACTTTTCGTTTGTAACTTGATTGTTTTATTCAACAATGTGACAGACAGTTTTCCATATCAAAAAAATATAGGTCTATACCACTACTTTAATGTTTACATTGTATTCATTTTATGAGTTGTACTGTCATTAAAAACAGGCATCCAGACCAATGGAACAGAATGGAGAGCCCAGAAATAAACCCATGCATATGTGGTCAAATAATCTTTGACAAAGGTGCCAAGAACACACAATGGGGAGAGGATAGTCTCTTCATTACATGGTGATGGGAAAATTAGATATACACATGTAAAAGAATGAAACTAGAACCCCTATCTTACACCACTCACAAAAATTAACTCAAAATGTATTAAAGACAGGGCGGCCAGATGGCTCGGTTAGAGCGCGAGCTCTCGACAACAAGGTTGCCAGTTCAATTCTCACATGAGATAGTGGGCTGTGCCCCCTGCAACTAAAGATTGAAAACGGCAACTGGACTTGGAGCTGAGCTGCCCCCTCCACAATTAGATTGAAGGACAATGACTTGACTTGGAGCTGAGCTGCCCCCTCCACAATTAGATTGAAGGACAATGACTTGACTTGGAGCTGATGGGCCCTAGAAAAACACACTGTTCCCCAACATTCCCGAATAAAAAATTAAAAAAATACATATATGTATATATGTGTGTGTATATGTATATTAAAGACTTAAATGTAAGACCTGAAACCATAAAACTCCTAGAAGAAAACATCAAGGGATAGCTCCTTCACATTGGTCTTGGCAATGATGTTTGGATAAGACACCAAAAGCATAGGCTACAAAAGCTAAAATAAATAAGTGGGACTACATCTTATTAACTGAAAAGCCTTCTTCATAGCAAAGGAAACAATTGACAAGCAAAAGCAATCTACAGAATGGGAGAAAATATTTGCAAATCATATATTTGATAAGAGGTTAATATCCAAAATACATAAGGCACTAATACACTCAAAAGCAAAAAATCAAATATTCTGATTAAAAAATGAGCGAAGGACCTGACTAGACATCTTCCCAAAGAAGACATACAAATGGCCAAGAGGTACATGAAAGATGCTGAACATCACTTATCATCAGGGAAATGCAAACCAAAAACTACAATGAGATATCACCTCACACATGTTATGGTGACTTTTATCAAGAAAGACGAGATTACAAATTTTGACAAGGATGTGGAGAAAAGGGAACTTTTGTATACTGTTGATGGCAAAGTTAATTGGTACAGTCATTATGAAAAACAGTATGGAGGTTACTAAAAAAATTTAAAGAAAAAATTACTATGTGATCCAGCAATCCCACTTCTGGGTATATATCTGAAGGAAAGAAAATCATTATCTCAAAGACATTGTATTCCCATGTGCACTGAAACATTATTCACAAACAGCCAAGATACGGAAACAGCCTAAGGGTCCATTGAAAGATGAATGGATAAAGAAAATGTGAGACACACCACACACACACACACACACACACACACACACACACACACACACGGAATATTATTCAGCCATAAAAATGAAGGAAATCTTGCTATTGGCTACAACATGGGTGAACATGGAGGACATTGTGCTAAGTGAAATAAGCCAGATAGATAAATACTATGTGGTATCATTTGTTATCTGAAATCTTGAAAAAAGCTTGTATCATAGAAATAGAGTAGAATAGTGGTTGCCAGGGGTGGGTAATACTCTTTGTATCCTGCTTTTGAAATCTTTTACTACCCCCAAGTTCTTGAAAATAGTCTCCTTTTTTATCATCTAGAAGTTTTATTATTTTAATGTTAATATTTAAACCTACAACCCACCTGTACTAATTTTTTGGGGTATGGCTCAAAATTTATTTCTATCATATGTATATCCAGTTGATCTATGACCATTTATTGACAAGACTGTCCTTTACTTACTGCTTTACAGGGCCACCTTTGTCATAAATCAGGTGTCCATATATAAGTGTAGGTCTACCACTAGACTGCATTTTTGCACTAGTATCAAACTCTCTTAATTACTATACTATATAAGTATACCCAGTAGTATAAGTCGTCCAACTTTATTTAAATTTGTTGTTCTTATTCTACTTCTTGTGATAGTTGCTTAAATCATGGATTTTTCAGCTTTGATTTTGTAATGTATGCATTCAAGGGTATAATTCTATTCAAGCAAGACTGTGTTCTGAAATTTTTATATGTTTTTAAAAAATATTTTATGTTTTTTTATTTTCACTGAGCTCAGAATACCTGTAACATTTCTGTTGTGAAATCTTCTTTGCCCATGGTTTCTTAAAAAGACATTTCCTAATTTCAAACAATGAACATTCTCCCAGAAGGCGCGCGCGCACACACACATAACCTATTCTGTATTATATCAACCCTTTGAAATTTGTTGAAACTTCTTTTATAGCTTATTATATGGTCAATGGTAAAATTTGTGCATTGAAAAGAATGTATACTCTGCAGTTTACAGTTGTTGGGAAAAGCGTTCTATATAAAATCAAGTTTGTTAGTCACGCTGTTCAAATCTTCTATATCTTCACTGAGATGGCTGTTTTAAAATTTTCCACTGTGATTGTGAACTTGTCTGCATTTTTTATTTGTTTTAAGGCTGTGTTAATTAGGTGCATGCCAATTTAGAACTTTTTTTTTTTTTTTGGTATATTGATCTTTTATCGTTATGAAACATTCTTCTGTTTTCTAGTAATGCTTCTTGTCTTAAAACCTACTTCATTTCAAAGTATACTTACACCACCTTTATTTTGGTTTGCATGTACTTCATACATCCTTCATATACCATATATCCATGTTTCCTTATGTTTAAGTTATAGCTCTTGTAAGCAATATAGAGTTGGATATTTTAAATAAACTCTCATAATTAGTCTTTTAATTGGATTATTTAATTGAAGTATAACATAATAGATAGTACAATTGTGTTTGTCATGTCACATCTATTCTATGTCCGTTTAGCTGACCATCATTGCTCTCTTTTGTATTAACTGTATTATTCCATTTTTCCCTTTTATTAGATTAGTTACATTTTTCCTATAATTTTTTTCTCTTGATTAATGTCCTTTTGGTGGATCTTTTGGTTGTTGTTTTGGGGTCATTTGGTCTTATTTCTTTGCACTTTTTAAAATATTTATTTTTAGTCTATTTGGCATATATTAGTCATATTAGCTATACAATATAGTGATTCAACATTTTTATACCTTACAGTGTGATCACTCCACTAATTGTAGTAATCATCTGTCAATGTGCAAACTTATCACAATATAACTGACTATATTCCCCTTCACCTTTTTCACCCATCTCTCCATTTCCCTCCCCTCTAGCAACCATCCCTTAGATCTCTGTTTATAAGCATCTGTTTTTGTTTTCCTCATTTTTTTTAACTGAACATTGGACATAGCATTTGAAAAATAGGATAATTTGAGGCTGTGTATGAAGTTATTTTCTTTCCTCCAGAAAAAATTTACCTTTGCTTCTGGCAGGCAGTTAGGGCAAAAGTTAAACAACACCTTAATCCATTCTGGTATTGAGTTTATTTGAACCTGAGTTTTAGTCTGAAAGCTAGTTTATTTCCACTTTATGCTTATATCAAGAGTGTAGACCCTCAGGAATCCAGTTGAAAGCCCTGTCTCCTCCACAGTGACTCTCCCTAAAACTCTGTGCAGTTGATCTCAACTTCTCAAACACCACTTTCTGCTAAATTTCTCAGCCTCGTGGCTACCAATACAAATTGGCAAATTCTTTGAAAAGCAAAAGCAGCACCAAATGTCAGTTTTACCTCTCTTGGCTTTGCTCCTATCTAGGATCGTGGTCCGTCAGATACTCAGTCTTAGTGGTTCTCGAATGTCTTCAAACAGAGTTTAAAAAATTATTTATTCAGCTGTTCTAGTTGCTCTCAGCAAGAGTATTGGTCTTGTATATCCTTATCTGGATAACCAGAATCAGAATTTCTGCAATTTATTTTTGGAAGGTGAGTGAAGTGTTAAACTTGGCACTAGCTGATTTCCAATTTTGGATAACTCCCTGAAGTGTGGTATTATGTTTGAACTATTAATCACTAGGAGACTTAAATGTCACAAATTCTCCTTTTAAGCATGACATGTCATCAATTTTATGCCCCAAATGGATCAAATGAAATTTTATAAAATGTTGTGTATACTAGGATTTGTCACTTAATTACAGTAAAAGCACTAAAGAGAAAGGCCTAATTTTTTTCACATTTTAACTCATTTTCAAGAAAATAAAATACATTTTCAGCTCTTTACATTAAAGAATTATTTTAATCTTGTAAGATTAACAATGCAAGGCTTTCCTTTTGATAATCAAAGATATTGGTGTTTATGCCTGCTTAAATTTATAGTTTGTCTCGATTGAGGGTATGCCAAATACTTTATGATTATCAGCAACAAAATCATTACATATCACAAAATTAAAGGAGTTAGCTTTTCTTGATGACCTGCAAGGTACCAGGCATTATACCAAAGGCTTTCTATAAATTATCTCATTTAATTCTCATAATAATCCTAACTGATAGAATTATTATACCTGTTTTATAGTCGATAAAACTTATTATAAGAAAAACTGAGCAGAATTGTGATTCAAACTCAGGTGCATTTGACTCTCAAATCCATGCCATTTCCAATTACACCAAACTGTTTATATAAACTAAAGATGTGGAAGTTATCCAAAGCTTAGCAATTTATAATTTGATCACTACCCATACCTAAGTCCAAGAAAACTATCCTTTCCTTTTATTCTTTAACAAAATTCACAAAGATTTCAGTAAGACTGCTTATTGCAGCAAGACATGTGATCTAGCTTGAACCCCAGTTTTACTGGGAAAATGATTCACCCAAATTAAGTGCTTTTAATATTAGTCTTTAATGAAAAGAAGTCTGTGCAGTGAACATTAAAAGGATCACAGAACTGTAGCACCAATTGTCCATTTCTCTATTTTTCTCCTTGTGGTTCCAGGGAAGAATACTTCCAAGGAAGCATACACATTTAGGCATGATTTTCTTTGAGATAGCTGTGGTTTACGCTAGACATTATATTGATAGACCTTCCAGGACCGTGAGTCTGCTCTTTAAGAACTCAACTGCATATTTGAAGACAAAAAAAAAAGAGTTGTATCTTAAGGTATCATGTGAACTGGGACAGGTGTAAAGTTTTAAATAGTTATCTATCCCCGATCTCCTTTTAGAAAAGAATCAGCTTCTCATTGGTCCCTGTAGTTAAAAGTTGTTTCCTAAAACCCAACTGAAGAGGAATAATGATGTAATTATTATTGGCTCAACTGTTGTAAAATATTACTAGTGAGAGAAGGAGGATCTTCCACTTTCAGCTAATGAACAAATTGTTTTTCAGACTTGCCCTCCCACTGTAAACCACTATAAAAGTAAACAAAATGTTGGACAACAAGAACTGCAGGACTCTGATACTCAAAAAATGTGAAATACACAGGTGAGCCCTGTATGCAATTTCCAGAGCAGAGATCAGTGATGTCACTTGGCTGAAAAGCCACAGATTAGTTCAGAATTCAGGGATGATGAGGGATTTAGAATTTGTGGGGTAGGACACCAGAAAGGGAGAATCTGTGTGAAGAGTGGGGATCCAGAAGTCTTCAAAGGCTAGGAAGGGTAGGCTGCAAGTAGACCTACCAAAGAGTCACTGTTGTGAGACCAAGAGCTGAATGGAGTGGTGGCACAATACTGAGAGATACTGGAATTCTGGCTCAGTCAAAGTAAAACAACCTCACTAGGCATTTATATGAAACCCCAGTAATGCCAGATTGTAAGAATAAGGGACACATCCTAAGACTATGTACTAAACTAAATAGATCTGCATTTAAAAATCATAAAACCAAACTTGACAGGAATAAAATCCACCACTAATTTAATGCCCTTCTAGTAAAAAACTCAGTTTTCTCTAAAGACAGACAGTACTCCAAACTCCCTATAATGTGACATCAATGATGTCCAGCACACAGTAACACATTACTAGATATGTGAAGAAGCAGGAAATGTGATACATAATGAAGAGAAAAAGGAGCTAAAAGCACCATGTTTTCCCAAAAAGAATATAAGACCGGGTCTTATATTAATTTTTACTCCAAAAGATGCATTAGAACTGATGGTCCGGCTAGGTCTTACATTTGGGGAAACACGGAAATAGATCCTTAGATGACCAGATGTTGAGATAAGCAGACAAGAACTTTGGAGCAGCTGTTATAAATATGTTCAAGGGTATTAAAGGAAAAGATGAAAATAATGACTGAATATATGGGATTCTCAGCAGAGACACAGAAACTATTGAAAAAAGGGGCAAAAGACATTCAATGTTATTCTACTTGAGCTTCAGGTGTACAGCACAGTGGTCAGGCATCTACAGTCTATGAAGTGATCTCCCTGATAAGTCCAGTACCTATCTGGCACCCTACATGATCTTTACAACATTATTGATTATATTCCCCATGCTGAAGCTCAAGTAATTAAATATATATTCACAGGATGTAAGGTACAGCATAGGGAATATAGTCAATGCTATTGTAACAGCTATATATGATGTCAGAGGGGTAGTAGACTGGGGGGGGGTTATTTTGTGAGGGGTGTAAATGTCTAATCATTATGTTGTTTTGTACACCTGAAACTAATATAATAAAAAAAATTAAAAAGGCAAAGGAAATTCTAGAACTGAAACATAAAATCTGAAATGAAAAATTCACTGGATAGTAGTAGCAGAAGATTGGACACTGTATAGTAAAGGATCAGTGAACTTGAAGACAGATCAATAGAAATCATCAACTCTGAATAAAAGATAAAGATGAAAAAAGCTTCAGTAACTTGTGAGACAAAACAGCAGGTAGTTTAAAATACATGTCGTTGGTGAAAAACATTAGTCTACATATCCACGAAGCTCAGTGAACTCCAGATAGAAGAAGCAATACCCAGGCACACCACATCTTGGTACAGTATATCCAAACTACTGAAAGCCAATGATGAAGAGAAAAATCTTTAAAATACCTGGAAAACAAACAAAAAATTATATAAAAGTACCTAACATGAATTGTGGCTAACTTCTCATCAGGAACAGTGATGCCAAAAGATAATGGAACAACATCTTTAATGTACTGAAAAAAAATAAAAAAATTTCAACACAAAATTTTATATCCAGTGAAAATTATCTTAAAATGAGGGTAAAATAAATTTAATTTTGACTCAGCACCAGCAGACCTGCACTACAAGAAAAGTTAAAGGAATTTCTTCAAGCAGAATACATATGATACTATGTGGAAACCTTATCTATCTATACAAAAGAATGTAGAGCTCTGGAAATGTTAATTATGTGGATTAATAATAAAAATATTCCTCCTTATGTAAACATTTATTTAAACGATAATTGTTTACTTTTTGCTGTATCTACTGTGAGGATGAAGACCATTCTCAGCAATCAGACGGTGGACATCCCAGAAAATGTGGACGTCACTCTGAAGAGACGCACCGTTATTGGGAAGGGCCCCAGAGGCACCCTGTGGAGGGATTGCAATCACATCCATGTACAACTCAGTCTCCTTGGAAAGAAAAGAGGCTCTGGGTTGACCAATGGTGGGGAAATAGAAAGGAACTGGCTCCTGTTCACACTCTATGTAGTCCCGTACAGAACATGATCAAGGGTGTTACATTGGGCTTCCGTTACAAGATGAGAGCTGTGTGTGCTCAAGGCCCCATCAATGTCATTATTCAGGAGAATGGTTCTTTTGTTGAAATCCGAAATTTCTTGGGTGAAAATACATCCGCGGGTTTGATGAAGTCAGATGTTGCTTGGTCAGCATCTCAACCCAGAAAGATGAGTTAATTCTTGAAGGAAATGACATTGAACTTGTATCAAATTCAGCTGCTTTGATTCAACAAGCCACAATAGTTAAAAACAAAGATATCAGAAAATTTGGGGATGTTTCTATGTTTCTGAAAAAGGAACAGTTCAGCAGGCTGATGAACTAGATCTAAGTTGTCCAGCTACAGAAATACCAAGATGATGGGTGTTTCCTCAGAGTTATTTATGATATTGTAAAGATGCAATAAAAGTCATGTATTAAAAATAAATAAATAAATAAAAGATAATTGTTTAAAGCAAAAATAATGCATTGTGGTATTTATAACATATGTAGATGTGAAATGAATGACAGTAACATCATGTGAGTGGGGGTGAGAGTAAATGGAATTATACTGTTGTAAGGTTCGTACCTTTTACCTTAAATGGTACAGTATTAATTCTAAGCAGACCATGATAAATTAAGATTGTATATAGTGTCTAGAGGCGTTTCTTAAAAATTTAAATAAGATCTACAAATAAAAAACAGTCAATAGAAATTTTTAAAAATATTTAAAAAAAAATAAAGCCAACTAATAAATGTAAAAGAAAGGATAGAATGAGAAAATCACAATTTAGCAAACGTTACAACAAACATATAATTGAATAAGACAAGAATCATTCATGGATGCTATAAGCATGAGAGAAAGTTTCATGAGCTATTTACATAGTCTCAAAATATTTCTCCACAAGATATGTATTATTTACAAAAGGAAAAACAGTTGCTTTACATTGGAGAAAGCTGGTAAACACCATGTTAATCAAGTGATCAAAATGCCATCATTAATAATGGAACAAGTCAAAATAATTTGCTACTTTATATAATATGTTGCAGTAGGAACACACTAGCCATTCTGTGGTATTCCTACAAAATAAAAAGTGCATGACCTGAATCTAATCGTGAGGAAATGTCAGTTGAACCCAAATTGAGGCACATTCTAATAACTAGCCTATTACCCTTCATAAATGCCAGGTTTATGTAAATGAAGGAAGAATGAAGAACTCTATACTAAAGGAGACTACAGAGAAATAGTTAAATGCATCAAGAAATGGATGTTTGTGGGCCGGCCCCGTGGCTCAGGCTGTTGAGCTCCATGCTCCTAACTCCGAAGGCTGCCGGTTCAATTCCCACATGGTCCAGTGGGCTCTCAACCACAAGGTTGACAGTTCAATTCCTTGAGTCCCACAAGGGATGGTGGGCTCTGCCCCCTGCAACTATGATTGAACACGGCACCTTGAGCTGAGCTGCCGCTGAGCCCCCAGATGGCTCGGTTGGAGCGTGTCCTCTCAACCACAAGGTTGCCGGTTCAACTCCCACAAGGGGTGGTGGGCTGCACCCCCTGCAACTAGCAACAGCAACTGGACCTGGAGCTGAGCTGCGAACCTCCACAACTAAGACTGAAAGTTCAACAACTTGAAGCTGAACGGCACCCTCCACAACTAAGATTGAAAGGACAACAACTTGACTTGGAAAAAAAACATCCTGGAAGTACAAACTGTTCCCCAATAAAGTCCTGTTTCCCTTTCCCAATAAAATCTTTAAAAAAGAAAAAAAGAAATGGATGTTTGTGATATGAAGAGCACTATTGGAGCAATTGGTGAAGTTTCATTGCTTAAGTAGGAGAAATATTACCAGTGTTAACTTCATGATTTTGATAATTTGATTGTGGTTATGGAGGAGAATGTCCTAATTGGTAGGAAGTAAACACTAAAGTATTCAAGAATGTGTTGGCTATTTTCAATTATTCAAAAAAGAGATCTTTGTACTTTACTTGAAACTTCTCTGTAATTCTGAGATTGCTTAAAATTTTTAAGAGAAAAGAATATTTTTCTCTATCGTCACAGCTCTAGACTCTTTATTGTCCGTGCTTTCTCTACATAGAAGCTGTATGGTTTGGAAGTCTATTTCTGTTGGTCACAGAAATGGTGATTTTAATTCTGCGTCTTTGGGACCTTATTCTGCTTTTGAAAATTTAAAAAACCTCTGAAACTTAATTATTACTGTGTCATCAAAGACTCAATTGCCACCCAAGTTTGCTCCTCTGCCCCATCTTGGATGGCATGAGGATGACTTTGCCTTATGAACATTCTCATGTGGCGTCCCTAATTAATTAACCTTGGCCATTGGATCAGGACCAATTGGAATGTCATGTGTGTGCCATTTGATAATGCTATAAAAAGACCTATAGCTTCTGCTCTCCAGCCATCTGTGCCTTCCCTTGGCATGATAGTACTGGGTAGTTTGTCTTTCACTGGCATGGTTTCTGTAGTGTGACTTTACATCTGCCACTCCTAAGCACTTGCTTGGTTATCAAGTTGACATAAAATTGTTTCTTTGGCACTGTTTCTATATAGAGGAGTTTCATACCTGCTAACTTCTGAAGCATGAATTACCATTTATTACATACATTGTAATTGTAATTTTAAATATTATGAATATAAATTTCTCAGGCCTCTAGTGACTCAATCCTGTCTTGGATTTCCAAGTTCAAATTTCTCCAATCAGAAGTCTCCACTCTGAAGAATTAACTTATAAATGAAATGTACCTCGTCTGTTTTAAGACATTGGATTGAGTGTATACATTAACCCTTCCATCTGTGCCAAATCTCTAGAAATGATGGTGTGTGTGTGTGTGTGTGTGTGTGTGTGTGTGTGTTTCAAATTTATAACTGGAATTCAAAATAACAGTACATGATGGACCAGCAGCTGTGAGGAATCCACCAAAAAATGTAAAACTGACAAAATCAGATTTAAGAAAAACAGCAAAAACCTAAATGTCCAAAGGATAAGACTGCTCCCAAAGTTGGGAGAAGCACCAGAAGTTCTCCATACCCTATGGAGGGAGAAACTAGGAATCAGAAATTGTTACAAGGCAAGCAAGGGTAAATCATCAAGACGCAGTAGGGAGGGTAAGTGCAAAAAAGTTAAGTAAATACTTATAAAGCCCAGGTATTGTTATAAAAGTAAATTGATACAAGTATGTAAAGAATTTAAGGATGTTTACCAGTAAAATAAGAAGGGTTGGCAGTATGGGCTGACTTGTGTCACATCCATTCTGCAGCCCCTGGATCAAGGAGTAATTTTGACCTTCAAGTCTTATTATTTGAGAAATGCATTTTGTAAAGGCTAAAGCTGCCATAGATCATGATTCCTCTGATGTATTTGGGCAAAATAAATTGAAAACCTTCAGAAAGGATTCACCATTTTAGGTGTCATTAAGAATATGTGTGATTCATTGGAAAAAGTCAAAATATCAACATTATCAGAAGTTTGGAAGAAGTTGATTCCAACACTCACGGATGACTTTGAGGGGTTCAAGGCTTCAGTGAAGGAAGTAGCTGCAGATGTGGTGGAAACAGTAAGAGGACTAGAATTAGGAGTGGGGCCTGAAGATGTGACGGAATTGCTGCAATCTCATGATGAAACTTGAATGGATGAGGAGTTGCTTCTTATGAATGAGCCAAGAAAGAGGTTTACTGAGATGGAACCTATTCCTGGAGAAGATACTGTGGAAAATTACAACAAAGGATTTAGAATATTGCATAACTTAGTTGTTAAAGCAGCATCAGAACTTGAGAGGATTGACTCCACATTTAAAAGAAGTCCTGTGTGTAAAATGCTATCAAATAGCATCGCATGCTACGGAGAAATCCTTCATAAAAGCAGGAGTCAGTCAATGCAGCAAACTTCATTGCTGTCCTATTTTGAGAAATTGCCACAGCCACTCCAGCCTTCAGCAACATCCACCCTGATCAGTCAGCAGCCGTCAACATCAAAGCAAGACCCTCCACCAGCAAAAAGTTACAACTCATGAAGACTCAGGTGATGGTTAGCTTTTTTTTAGCAATAAAGTATTTTTACATTAAGATATGCACATTGCTCTTTAGACATAATGCTATTATATACTTACTAGGCTACAGTATAGTATAAACAAGTTTTGTATACACTTGGAAACCAATTTTTGTGTGACTTGCTTTATTGCAATATTCACTTTATTGTGGCAGTCTGGAACCAAACCCTCCTATCTCCAAGATCTGCCTGTATATGAATAGTCAGGAGGCCCATAAGTGTATCACCAAGTAAATAGACTGTGTTCCAAACAGGAGGATTAAGAAATGAAAATCTTCATGATGTAGATATAATATCAACTAAGGCTTACCCTCTTCAAATTAGTGACCCCAATTTCTTATAATAACTGAAAAATAAAGATGAATTAAGGAAGAAGAATGTGAGAGAGAGAAAATAATTCCAGAAATAATTTAATAATTCCAGACAAAACAGACCTTACATCCAAAAATTATATTACTGCTAAATACAAAGTAGTAACATGAGTAACTCACAAAGAAAACCATATTTGCATTGGTATATTTCTTTTTCTTTGGTTTGTATGTATGCATACCAGTGTTATAGAGTCTTAATGTTAACTAGAGTAAGTCTTAGATGTTCTTGGCTTTGTTTTTACATATGCAGTTTAAGATCAACCTGTAAGTCCCATGAAAACCTTGAAAGGATTTTGACTGTAATTCCACCAATTTTTACAGATGAATTGGGGTCAGAATTGATACCTTTATTATGTATAGCCTTCCCAGCCATAAACAGGTATATGTCTGTATTTTAATCAGGTGTTCATTTATGTCAGTAATGATTGGTAGTTTTTTCTCAAATGCATTGCATATCTTTTACTTATTTTCAGTGAAGAATCACATACAAATATTGCCAAGGAGAAAATAGAAAAAAGCCACCTAACTTATAAGTGTAGTAAAACCTTAATAGCAGTCAAGGGATTGTTAGTAGTCAAGCCCAAGTCAAGTCATAGACTTTTCTTAATTAAGAACATAGATGCAGAAGTTAAATAAAATACTAGCAAATTGAATACAGTAGTGTATATTTGATATTATACTAGTTTTTTATTGAACGTAAGAATCTATTGTGAAAGTATCATGACACTGAATTGATAGAGAAAAAACTCTTGATTATTTCAATTAATGTATATTTACAATTGCTTCAATTTTTCATTGTTATAAATAATGCTACATCACCAATCTTGGACATACACTGTAACATCATTTCCTTAAGATTTCCCTAAAGTATATACATGCAAATTTTAAATTCTGATATATTGTTAAAACATGGAATCAGCAATCTTTTTCTATAAAGGGCCAGATAGCAAATATTACAGGCTTATGAACCAAGAAGAAAATTTGAGGTTATTATGAAGGTACTTGTATGTAACAAGAAATAAATTTCCATAAATCTTTACGGGTGAAATTAAAACATAATAATGGAGTACAATATTGTAACACAGATCTATAAATGTGAATAATGGAATTTGGGGTAGGGGATAACATTTCAATTAATTAGGGTTGAAAGTTGGTGTTCTTATTATCCAAATCTATTGCAAATGTTCATCTCTTAATGCTGATCTATGATGGAACTTCACATATTTTACCTTTGCAGATTTCTTTCCTTATAGATAGGTACTGCCAAATCTTGATACCAATCCATGAGTGTATAGTTTTAATTGAGCATATTCACCAATTAGAAGTCATTTTTAGAATTCTATTAGCTAAAAGACTAGAATGCCTTTTAGCATGTCATTATATTGCAAATTAATTACTTCCAATTAAAGTTCCTTCATTGCACAGTTAAATAAATTTTGGAATATGGAAATTTCTTTGCACTTGCATCAAGGTTGAAAAACGCTGCTGTGGATTAAAATCAGAAAATATATTGCTGGGAATTTGTGTAGAAATGGAGATCTCACTTCTTTTTTAACTTTTGACGGTGCAGGAAGTGTATAACATAACCTGACATTACTTACAAGTCAAACAATGTTCTCATTCAAATAACTTTATCACAGTGTAAGTTTCACAGACAAGTAATTTTGCCTTATCGTTTTAGGTTGAAACATTTTCAAGTCTGCAGCGTAAGCTAATTCCAAAGCCATTCACAGTTAAATAAGAACACAGTTCTTCCAACCATTTAAAAATGTAAACGCCATTCTAAACTCAAGGAGTGTACAAAAGGCAGGCTGTATTTAGCCCATCAGTCATAGTTTGTAGACCCGTGCTCTATAAAGTCTTATATTCCCAGTAAATGTAAGTGCCTGTCTCACCCCAGACTTTGCAACCAGTAAATATTACCTTAATTTTTTAAATTTGAAATTAAATTATTTTCAATTTGCATTTATTTGAGTATTAATAAAATGAAATATCTTTTCATGATTATAGCCTACATGTAATTCTTCATAGTAAACTCTTCACATTCTTTTTCCATTTTTACTGCAGTAAATTTTTTCATTCCAACAATTGTTCTGAGTATCCAAAAGAGTTCTAAGTTCTTTTTAGTGGCTCTTCTTTAGTATTATTTTCCACTGATTTCTTCCACCCATCCAACACTCCTGTCATATTGAAAAACCTGCCATTGCCTGACAGAACTGTTTTCTCAAGCTGCTCTACGTATATGCACTGTTTCATTTATTCTCTTCTCACCTTTTCTTCATTTTCCCTCCTAGCGTAACTTTTATTGATAGTTCAAGACTCAGATCAAGGCTCAGTTGCTCCTCTTTGGCTCCAGAACACTCTGTGCAAATAGCTGCCATTAAACCTGTCACACTATTATGTAATTAATTAACTGTTGTTTAGTCGTGGTCTGTCTCCTCACTAGGCTCAAACCTTCTTGAGACATGGTATTATAATTGAGTTGTATACCCCACAACAGAGCCGGCACTTAGTAAGCAATGATTTATTGAGTGAATGAGTTCAAAATAATAGTAGTATTAATAATTTTAACAAAGTAATATGTGCCAGGCACATAAATATCAGAGACAGATTTGTGTGGTAGTATTCCGCACAACTGAATTTTGAAGAAGCTTTCTCAGATTTTCCTTCATTAAAATCTCACCAAAGAAAATAGCAATTAAGGGTTTTTATTCCCTGACAAAACTGAGTATATCAAACATGTGACTTAAAAACTTGTGTTTTCCCCAAAGACTCAAAATGACTTATTTAAATAATTACCATTAGTTATATCTATGATCTCCATTTCAAAAAAATTTGCTTACACCGGAAAAGAAAATACAAAAAAGAAATCGGCTATGTCTGTTTTGTAATCTGAACAATAAGTTCTTTCTTTCAAAATCTGCTTTGTAACTTGACCAAGATTCACTTTGGATTAATCTTTTACTTTGCTTTATTTCCAAAGGATATCCATTACCTTGCACTAGATAAGGGTGAATTGGCACTAGCTGAAGTGGCAAGAAAAAGAGCTAGCGACATTGATGCAGAATCAATAACTTCTGGAGTTGGTAAGAATTAATGCTGTGGGGTTTTTTTAGGTGCTTTTTGTTTTAATCAATACTTATTCAGTATCATTTCTATTTATGTTTGTAGGGCATAGTTGGTTACCTTGCATTACTTTCTTTGTAAAGACAGTTAAAAAAAAAAAAAAGAATTAAGCCTGGCTAGGTAATAAAATATGGATGTACAAGTTGGAATTGTGTTAATATGAAAATCGATAATCAGTGAGTAATCACCACTTCACAGAAATAAGAAGGACTTTGTTGTTTTCATAAGATTTTGAAGAAGCGTTTATTGTCAGCTACCCCTGGCCCTCTACATTTCCATTTAAATTAACCAACACAGGAAGTTACATAATCCTTTATTTATAGATGTAGACATGTCATATCTCAAAAGAATTTTCTCCTATATCAGATAGAGTACTTCACAGGGGATTTTAGGATTGATGGGTGATATTTTTTCGTTTAGAAGCCACTAGAGTCTTTTTACAATGTAGTCTTCCAAAGAAGACAAATAAAAAGCCTAACTTGAATCTAAAGGTTCATTCAAAACTTCATAATATAGAAAAAATGATAGTTTTTAAAAACTATTATAATATCAACATAAGCTTCCTTTTTCTAAACTCAGTTTATCTAATGAGACTAAATCTGGAAGTTTAACGAGACTGATTTCTGGACATCCCAATTCCTCTTCTTCCTGATATTCCCTATTCTTAAATTAGGCAAAGTATCCTCAGAATTGTAATAGATTTCATTTCTTTGTAGAACTTCTATGAAACAAATAAGTTTTAATAAGATTTCTACTTTATAAGTTGCTTGAAAATATTATAACAAGCCTCTCCATTGATACATCATCTTGTGCTTTGTTTTTGTAATGCTGTTAGCTTGTAAACCTCTCAATCTTGTAAGAAATAAGTTCTGCATGAATAAAATATATAAGATCAAGGTTTGTTCATCGGCTTTATGATACATGTTTTGGCTATTTGTAGTTCTTTCTTGTTTTCTATTTTCAACCATGTTTAGTTTAAGTGGACAGGTAAATGATCATTAGAAGAAAATGAGTTGTTGCTGTATATTCTGCTCATGTTAGTTTACTAGATTTTATATTGCCTATTAAAATATGGTAGCTACAGAATTTAGAAATCACATACAGTGCTATTTAAGGACAACGATAATCTTGCACAAAATGTCACTGACTCATCTACTAAAAATCAGTTAATTGTACACTTTAAAATGATTTAAATGATTAATTTCATATTATATAAATTTTATCTCAACAAAAATGTCACTGACCCTATGTTCAATACAAGTTATTTTAAAAACTACTTGAAAGATAAAAGAATCCAAAGAGAAAGAGTATTTTAAAAGTAAATTTTGCTTTCATGTAGGATGGAACACATCAGTATTCCCTCTGAGAAAGAAATCTGGATACATTTTTAAAAATTATTTGTTCAGTTATAAATACATACATATTTTAAAAATATTCTAAGGGATGTCTCCCCAGTAAGTCTTTATTAGCTCTGTATTTGTCACAAATTGATCAAATCTGTCAACATTTTAAAATAGGATGTCTTATTGTATATTAAATTATATACCCTGTCCCAATCAGTGAAACAAAAGATTGAAATCAAAAGATGGTGGTTTTAAGTACAAGTACTTTGAAAATTATCAGCTGAACTAACTGTAAGGCAAGGAACTGATTAAAAAACATCTGTAGCGATTATAGTTAATAATAACACTAAATTGTGTATTTGAAAGTTGCTAGGAGAGTAGATCTTAAAAGTTCTAATCACAAGGGAAAAAAAAACTGTAACCATGTGAGGTGGTAGATGTTAACTAGATCTGTTGTGATCATTACACAATATATACAAATACATATGTATTATATGAGATATAATACATATAACATTTTACGTCATATGTATATGTATTCTCTCTCTCTCTCTCTTTCACTCTCTTACTGTCTCATTCTCTCTCTCACTCACATATCCTAGGAAGGCCAGAGGTAGACTGAATTTTACCAAAACTACACAACCCAGCCTCGATTTAGTTTAATCTCCTGTTGTATTAAGGTGATCGTTTCTCATTCTTTTTGCTTAGCAGAGGAAAAAGAGAATCTTCTCTGGAGGAGTATAATATCACTGGAGTCTCTATAATTTTTTGGATTCAAGGTGTAGAATTCAATAAAAAATTACCAGCAAAGCCAAGAGATAAGATCATACCACTGAAAAGCAAGGGAACAAACAGATAATATAAACAGATTTACAGGTGATCCAGGTATGAGACATTACTAGATAAGGACCACTGTGATTTGGCTAGTATTTTTGTTTGTTTGGTTGGTTGGTTGTTATTGTCTCTCTCATATAACCTCAGGAAATAAAGGGGTTATTGTAATGACTCCTGTAACTGAGATTGTCATATTCTCCTAACCTCTTTCGCATGAGCTACACTTTCTCTCTCAGTGGTGCTTCTGCTCTGTATATCTGCTCCAGTCTCCTTTATTTATTTATCAGTGCAGGTAAGACCATTGTACAAAAATTTATCTTAACTTCTAGACACATCAAACAAGCATATAGAAAACGAAACTAAAAAATACACCACTTACAGTAGCTAAATATTCTAAATGCTTAGAAATAAATTCAAGGAAAGATAATCAAGACCTCTTTCAACATGGAAAATTGTGAAACACTAAGAAAAATTGAAGACTTAAATAAATAGAAGGATACATAACTTGTGGAAGATTCAATGTTTTAAAGATGTCAGTTCTCCATAAATTAATTTTATAGATTCAGTGCAAACCCAATTAAAATCCTAAAACAGTACTTTTTGTTTAAATTGACAACTGTAAAAATGGAAATGGAAATTCAAAGAACCAAGAACAGTCATTTCTGAACAACAACAAAGCTAGAAGACTTACATTACTAGAAAACCAAACCTTTTACAAACCTACAGTAGTTAAGACCATGATAATGGTGAAAAGATAGATATAGTATAGTGACCTGATTTATGACAAAAGCAACACTACAGTGTAGTAGAGAAAGGATAATCTTTTAAATAAATGGTGCTGGGTCCTTTGGATATCCACGTGGCTAAAACATAAAATTTAAAAAACCATGCCCCACAGCATATGAAAAAAATAAATTCTAGATGTAAATGTGGAAAGTAAAACAAAGATCTTAAAGAAAACACAGGAAATCTCTTCATGACCTTGGAGTATTTCAAGCTTTCTTACACAGAGCACAAAATGTAATAAACATAATGGAAAAAAATGGGTAAACTGGAGTATACTAATACTAAAAACTTCTGTTCATCAGAAGACATTAAAAAAGCAAAATAAATAAATAAAAGGCAATCTAAGAGTGGGAGAAAATATTTGCAGTACATATGTCCAACAATTGATGTGTATCAGAAATATATAAACAACTCCTGAAAGTTATAAGGGATTATAACTTAACAGAACAATGATCAGAAGTCTTGAACAAGACACTTCATAAAACATATATCCAGGTTTCCAATAAATATATAAAAAGATGCTCAACCTCATGAGTCATCAAAAACTATAAATTAAATCTACAATGTAATACAACTATACATGCTCCAGAATGAGTAAAATGGTGCCAGGGGATAAATGTTGGCAAGGATGGTGATGAACTGGAATTCTTATGTACTGATAATAAAAATGCAAATTGTTTCAGCTACTTCAGAGAAATCTTTCGAGATATTCTACTAAAGTTGAATGTATGAGTATGTAGAAATAGATAGGTATATTCACCAAGGACATGTAGAATATTTGTAAGAACCCCAGACTAGAACAACTCAAATTTCCATCAGTGACAAAATGAATAAATAAATTGTGATATATTTGTAGTATACATTGGAATAATATAATAGTAATCTGGCTGTATTTCAAAAACATACTGTTAAGTGAAATAACTCAGATCCCAACCCTCCCAAAAAGAGACTCTAGTAATCATCTCTATGTATTTACAGTACATATATTTATGAGTGCACCTATTTCTAGAAAAGGATGCATGATTTTCTTCCAAGATCAGGTAAAATGATTAGTAGTATTAGAAATCAGGAGTGTTTATCCTTTGGAGGTATGAGAACAGGAGACAGAGGAGCCTTTTGGGGGTGCTGATAAAAATTTAGTTTCATTATCTGTATGTATATTACAAATATGGGTGTGTTCACTGAATTGAACACTTATAGTATGTACACTCCTTCGAATGTATGGTATACTTTAACATTTACTTTAAGAAGTTCACACTTATTTTACTATGATAGAAACAAAATTTGGCCCTTTAGAATCAAATATTGTGATCTATTCATATTCTTTGTTGAAACCACATGCTTTGGGACAGGAGTTTGCAATGACAGCTAAATTACTGCAAAGGCTTTAGAAAAAAGGAAAAGTAGGTAACAAATAAAAATTTATTGCTTGAATTGTTTGATCAACAAATAGATGTGTAAACTCTAAATATATATATATATATATATATATATATATATATATATATATATATATATATATATATATATATATATATATTTACCTTTGGATATACCTTGAATCCAAACATACTATAATACACACACACACACACACACACACACACACACAAACACACATGAGGTGTGACAACTAAGTTCATGAACTTGTTGCACTGATGTTGCTAACCTTTTTTTGATATCAGAGGGATTATTTGTTATGAGTTTTGTACCAACTGGACAAACAGTTAACCAAGTTTACTATTTGGAAGTACTGAAAAGGTTGAGTGAAAAAGACGACCTGAATTTTTCACCAACAATTCATGGCTCTTGCATCACGACAATGCACCAGCTCACATGGCACTGTCTGTGAGGAAGTTTTTAGCCAGTAAACAAATAACTGTATTGGAACACCCTCCCTACTCACCTGATCTGGTCCCCATTGACTTCTTTCTTTACTCGAAGATAAAGGAAATATTAAAAGACAGACATTTTGATGACATTCAGGACATCAAGGGTAATATGACGACAGCTCTGATGGCCATTCCAGAAAAAGAGTTCCAAAATTGCTCTGAAGGGTGGACTAGGCACTGGCATCGGTGCATAGCTCCCCAAGTGGAGTACTTCGAAGGTGACCATAGTAATATTCAGCAATGAGGTATGTAGCACTTTTTCTAGGATGAGTTCTCGAACTTAATTATCTGACCTCCTATATTCTAACCATGAAGAATCTAGAGATTCCTGCCTTACCCCAATTACCAGATATACTTTCTTTTTTTCTGAGTAAAAGTCTTTCCTAAGCATTTAAGCACTTGAACTCAATTCTTTGAAAGATAACAGGAGAAAAAAAAAGACTATATACTCTCCAGATCTTAAAAATACTATTTGTTTTCAAGATTTCTTGAAATTCCTGACCTGTCATCTTTGTGATATGTCACACCCTGTCACATCAAGTTACCCTACTTGAATAAACAGAAGGAAGGATATAAATTTAGCATGCATACTACCTGACATGAAAGTATTTGCCAGCTACTTCTCCTGCTTAAATGAATGTTTTCCAAATATCTAGATTATTACCTTGGAAAAACTATAAATTTTATAAAAATAATAAAGTAGTCATCTATACATTATTACAGTGCACACATTTATGAATACCTCTAATTCGAAATAAGGGAAGAGTTTTACTAGAAATAACATGTTTTTCTTTCACAGTTTCTCTTCTTTTATGCCCATGCTTCTGAGTGTATGTGCATAAACCTGTTTTACTTCCTTTTTAGAGACAGTCTTACCAGGAACATAGTAACTATCTAGTACAAAGAGAATTTAGCCAGAAAATAAAGAAAAAAGAACTAATTGAATTTTGAAAGAAACTTTGCCCTGGAAGTATTTATGGTGCTTGGGCTAATATGCCATTTGTTATGAAAAAGTGTTACGAACATCTAAACACTTATTTCTGATTACTAAGGCAATATGAAGTGAGTTCATAAGGATATTCAATGTAGGAAAAAAATTTTCTGACTGAGGAAAAGTAATCGCTTTTCACACACACTCAACAGTCTCTATTAATGTAAGTTATTTAGCTATATTAAGCAACTTTACCAAACAACACTTAGTCCTCAATCTCATATTTTGTTGCTATAAATACAGCTTTAAAGAAAAATACCTGCTGAATGAACAAGTCAGTTTCCTTCAGTTCTGGAGAAACTGCAGAAATTTACCATTTAATAAGTGACGGGACTGTTCAGCTCAAAGTGTAAGTTAAAGAAGTTCAGTTCCACATTAGTATTATAACCTGCCGGCTTACCACTAAAATGTGTTAGAGATTGTATGAGACAGTGCTTAAAGCCACTTTCCTGCAGAATGCTATGAAAATGGTGTAGGTACACACATTTGGCTCTGTCAGTATAAAATGGTAAACAAAGATGACAAAGAAAACCTTTCTTGATATTTTTTTTCAAAAGACAAATGAAACAAAGCAAAACAACTCAAAAATAAGTAACAAGCTATGTTAGGCAGCAGGGAATATGTGAAATAGCAGTGGACTTGAAATAAAAAAGCAGAATGGAAAAGTCGTTCAGCGTATGAGATTTGGAGTCAAACAGGAATGGTTTTAAATTCTGCCTCTGACACTTCGAGTCTGTGTACTTATTTACAAATGGGAAAAGTAATACTTGACTCTTATGATTGTAAATGTGAAACACAATAGTAATTGCAGAGCTTAGCACCTTGCCTGGCAAAGGACGTACGAGTAAATAGCAGTTATTTTTAATGAAGATTGGTTCCTTTATTTTCTTACCCTGATAATATTTTATTTTTAGATTCAGCATAGTAGACAAGTTAAGAATATGTTTTGAGGGGAAAAAGGACCAATGGGTAACAATTTTCTGCATCATAATTTTTTAATCTGTAAAATAGATATATTTGTGAGGTGTTGTGACTATTAAATGAGGTAATACACAGTGTTCAACATATTCTCCAATATATTATAAGCACTTGATAAATGGTGGCCAAAATCATCAGACCTGGATTTTGGCTCTAGCTCTTGCACTGATCACTATGTAACTTCAAGCAAGGCACTCGGCCTCTCTGAATTTCACCCAAAAAATGGACATAACAATACCTGTCCTATTTATCTGGGATTGTTGAGATAATAAAATGAAGCAGGTAAGCACTTTGAAAAGTATGAAGCCCATAATAATTATTATTATGGTTCTGATGGCAGTTTTAGCACTTAAGTATCATAAAAATGGGATTTAAAAAAATCTATTTTATATAATCAAGCTGTGCTGGGCATTCGTTATTTTCATGGACAATGCACAAGTGATGAACATTATAGAAGCACCATTTTTCTCAGATGAGGTTAGTTTATTATGGTACTAAGGATCAGAAAAGTTACTAAATATGAATATTTTATTCACTCAGGAATAAGATATTAACACTTGTTTATGTACGTTGTAGTATAGTGTGTATGACAGGTGTATTGAAGGTTCCGTTGAGCAGAAAGGCCTTCTTTGGCCTCAGGAATTCACTTCTAACAGAATGATATATTATTATGTTATCAGATTAATTACAATATATAGAGCCCTTTAAAGATGAAAAACACTCTATAAATACTTAGCATTTATTGCTACTAACACCTAACAAGGTTAAGCAATTCTTCAAAGTGAAGCTACTGCTTGATGAGTTAGTTGTTAAATAACGTGACATGCCAAAAAGGGAGCTGCTTTCATGTGAGTGATTTCATGATTATAGCAATCATTAGAACTTATATTATTAGTAATAACTATTAAACCATCATTCTTCTAAGGTTATTATTGCCTCAGAAAATTGAGGCACTGAAAAGTGAAATAACTAATTTCATCCCACACTTCAAGCTGGAAGAGACTAAGGCCCAAGTTTCTGGGAAGCTTCTGAAGTCCTGATGCTGTAGAGCTGCAGTGTCCGACATGGTGACCAGTGCTGTGTGGGGCTATTTAACTAACTCTTGGAACATGGCTAGCTCCTCATGACTAAGGAATCAGTTTTTAAGTTTTATATAATTTTAAATAATTTAAATTAAAAAACTGATAGTTTAGTAATAACATTTTTAAAAACATTTGGACCAAACCTGAATACCCAAAAGTACTTATTCAACTGTAAATTTTGTGAAGTCTAAATATAGATAGTATTTCCAAAGAAAATTTAACATCTGATTTGAGATGTACTTTAAGGTGTAGTATCAATTTTAAAGTTATGTATCTGGCTTACATTGTATTTCTTTTGGACAACACTGCTATACGGGTTCAAAGATATGCAATAAATTTTATGACATGGACCCTACTGCCTCTTTTATCCCCCTGATTAAATTATAGGAAGTTGAAGAAGAATACGTGAATGTTGCAAATTCAGTTCCAGTAGTTGTAGAATCGGGAACAGTTACAGATCTTTGATACTTGGCCTTCAGGAACCATAACCTGGGATTACCTCAGTGATGTGCTGTTAAGTAATCAACAACTAGCTCATCAAAAACCAAAACAAAACCAAAAACAAACAAACAAAAAAAACCCAATTTGCTTATTTCTGTGATGTAAACACTTTCCCTGCCTGATTCTGAGCTACCAACATGACCTCACTGAATTTGGAATTGGGAAGAGATACACTCTGTTGGCACTCTCAGGCCAAAGGAGCCAGCCCTAGTGCATCATTGGAATACTTTGAGTTCCTAATATCTGTATTTCTTGAAAGGTGTGTATGTGTGTGGTGGGAGCTCAAATAGATCAGCTTTAAACTAAATTCTATCCCATAGCATATTACAGGATGATTAGATCTGGGAATGTAGGGCTTTTTTTTTTTTAAGCCTTTGGAAACTTAGGTGACTATAAAACCCTGATTCTTCCCTGATTCCCCCTTAAAAATATAGATTTATGATTATGCAAAGCCATTTTGTAAACTTTAAAATGGTTAAAAATAGGTAAATATACTAATGAATTTTGACAAAGTGGATGTAAGATTTAAACTTTATAGACCAATTAAATAACAAAGATTTTTTTTTTTTTTTCTGAATAGATATTTCCTGGAGACATGTGGTATCATATGGTATTTGTCTTTTCTCTGACTGATTTCACTTCCATAATCTCTGGATCCATCCATGTAATTTCAAATGGCAAGATTTCTTTTTTTCTTTTTTATGGTGGGGTAATATTCCATTGTATATATGTAACACCCCTTTTTTATCCATTTGTCTATCAATGGACACTTAGGTTGCTTCCATATCTTGGCTATTGTAAATAATTCTTCAGTGAACATAAAGGTGCATATACCTTTTTGAATAAATGTTTTGGATTTCTTCAGACAAATACCCAGAGTGAAATTGCTGGGTCATATGGTAGTTCTATTTTTAATTTTTTTAGAAACTTCCATTCTGCTTTCCATAGTGGCTGCTTCAATTTACAATAAAAGGTTCCCTTTTCTCCACATCCTGGCGAACACTTACTGTTTTTTCATTTATAGATGATAGCCATTCTGACAGGTGTGAGGTGATACCTCACTGTGGTTTTCAGCTGCTTTTCCCTGATATTTAGTGATGTTGAGCATCTTTTCATATGTCTGTTGGTCATGTGTATGTCCTCTTTAGAGAATTGTCTATTCAGGTCTTGTGTCTATTTTTTTATTATTATTTTGTGTGTGTATGTTAAGTTGTATGATTTCCTTTTATATTTTGGGTATTGACCCCTTATTGGGTATATCATTGGGGAATATATTCTTCCATTCAGTAGGTTGTTTTCATTCTGTTGATGGTTTCCTTCACTGTGCAAAAAAAAAACCCTTTAATTTGATGTAGTCCCATTTGTTTCTTTTTTCTTTTGTTTCCCTTGCCCAAGGAGACATATCAAAAAAAAAAAAATATTGCAAATAGCAACGTAAAAGAGTTTATGGCCTATGTTTTCTTCTAGGAGTTTTATGGTTAGAGGTCTTAACATTTACACCTTTAATCCATTTTGAGTTTATTCTTGTATGTGTGTAACAAAGTGACCCAGTTTCATTCTTTTGCATGTTATGTGTCTAGTTTTCCATTGACTATTCCCTATGCTGTACTCCACATCCTGTGATTATATATATATATATATATATATTAAATTATAGTTGACATTCAATATTATTCAGCTTCAGGTGTACAGTGCAGTGGTCAGACATCTACACAGTCCATGAAGTGGTCTCCCTAACTTTTATTATTTTTGATGCAATTGAAAATGAGATTTTTCTTAATTTCTCTTTCTGATAGTCTGTTATTGGTATATAAAAATGAACTCATTTCTGAATATTAATTGTTTATCCTTCTACTTTATTGAATTCATCCATTAATTCTAATATTTATTTGATGGATTCTATAGGGTTCTCTATAATACAATGTCAGTTTTATTTCTTCCTGATTGCTATGGCTAGGACTTCCAATACTATGTGGAAATGTTGAATAAAAGTGGTGATGGTGTGGCTTTGTTCCTGATCTTAAAGGAAAAGCTTTCAGCTTTTCACCATTGGGTATGATGTTAGCTATGGGTTTATCACATATGGTCTTTATTATGTTGAGGTATGTTCCCTGTATCCTCACTTTGCTGAAAGTTTTTATCATAAATGGATGTTGATTATATCAGATTCTTTTGCTGCATCTATTAATGTGATCATATGATTTTTATCCTTCATTTTGTTTGTGGTGTATCATGTTAATTGATTTGAAGGTAATGAACCAGACTTGTATGCTGGGAAAAAATCCTACTTGATCTTTTTAAAGTATTGCTGAATTGAGTTTGCTAAGATTTTGTTGAGGATTTTTGCATCTATGTTCATCAGGGATATTAGCCTATAATTTTCTTTTTTTTATAGTGTCTTCATCTGGTGTGGGTCTTAGGGTAATGCTGACATCATAATATGAATTTGGGAGCCTTACTTCTTCAATGTTTTGAAATAATTTGAAAAGGATATGTATTAATTCTTGTTTGAATGTTTGGTAAAATTCACCTCTAAAGCCATCTGGTACAGGGCTTTTGTTTATTGGAAGTTTTTTGATTTCTGATTCAATTTCATTAGTAGTTATCAGCCTGTTCAGATTTTGTTTCTTCTTGATTCAGCCTTAGAAGATTGTATGTTCTAGGAATTTATCCATTTCTTCCAGGTTGTCCAATTTATTGGCATATAGTTGTTGACATTGATAGTATTTCCCGATAATCCTGTGTGTTTCTGTGGTGTTAGTTGTCACTTCTCTTTCATTTCTGATTTTATTTGGGTCCTCTTTCTTTTATTCTTAATGAGTCTGGCTAAAGTTCTGTCAATTTTGTTAACCTTTTCAAAGAACCAGCTCTTTGTTTCATTGATCTTTTCTATTGATGTTTTTAAACTTTATTCCATTTATTTCTGCTCTGATCTTTGTTATTTCCTTCATTCTACCCATTTTGGGCTGTTTATTCTTTTTTTTATAGTTGGCTTAGGTGTAAGGTTAGATTGTTTATTTGAGATTTTCTTGTTTCTTCAGGTAGGCCTGTATTGCTATAAAATTCCCTCTTAGGACTGCCTTCTGTGTGTCCCATAGATTTTGAGTCAGTGTGTTTTCATTTTCCTTTGTCTCAAGGTATCTTTTGATTTCTTCCTTGATCTCCTTGTTAACCCATTCATTGTTTAGTAGCACATTGGCATCCATGAGTTTGTGTATTTTTCCATTTTCTTCTTGTAACTGATTTCTAGTTTCATATCATGGTGATTGGAGAAGATGCTTTATATGATTTCAGTCTTCTTAAATTTATTGAGACTTGTTTTAAGGCCTGATGTGGTCTATCATGGAAAATGTTCCATATGCGCTTTAAAAGAATGTATGCTATGTTGCTTTGGAGTTGCATGGAAAATGTCCTAAGAATATCAACTTAGTTCATCTGGTCTAATGTGTCATTTAAGGCCGATGTTTCCTTGTTGATTTTCGGTCTGAATGATCCATTGATGTCAATGGGGTGTTAGAGTCCCTACTGTGATTGTTACTGTTGATATCTCCCATTTTTTATGTTAATGTTTGCTTTATGTATATTTAGGTGGCTCCTGCATTGGGTGTGTAGTTGTTTATGAGAGTTATATTCTTTTGTTGAAATGATCCCGTTATCAGTTTGAAATGCTCTTCTTATCTCGTTATAGCCCTTGTTTTAAAGTCTATTTTGTCTCATACAAGTATTGCTACCCCAGCTTTTTTTTTCATTTCCACTTACATGAAATATCTTTTTCCATCCCTATACTTTTACTTTAAGTATATCTTTCAATCTAAAGTGGGTCTCTCGTAGGCAGCATATGTAAGGGTCTCGTTTTCTTATCCATTCAGCCACCCTGTATCTTTTGATTGGAGCATTTAGTCCCTTTACATTCAAAGTAATTACTTATAGTTGTGTAGTTATTGCCATTTTATTACTATCCTTATGATTTTTTTGTAGTTCTTCTCTGTTCCTTTCTTACTTTCCTGCTCTTCTCTTGTATGTTGATGATTTGCTGTATTGTCGTATTTGGATTGCTTTCTCCATATTTCTTGTATACCTCTTATAGATTTTTAGTTGATGGTTATCATGAGATTCATATATAACAAGCTATGTTTATAGAAGTCTGTTTTAAGTTGATGGTTGCCTTATTTATTTATTTACTTGTTTTTTGTTTAAACTTTTTATGTTATTAAATGTATTGGGGTGACAAATGGTTAGTAACATTACATGTTTCAAGAGTGTAATTCTATAATACATCATCTATATATCACATCGTGTGTTTACCACCCAGAGCATGTTCTCCTTCCGTCACCATATATTTGATCCCCTAAACCCTCATCTACCACCCCCCTCCCCCCTTACCCTCTGGTAACCACTAAACTATTGTCTGTGTCTATGAGTTTTTGTTTCTTCATTTGTTTGTCTTGTTCCTTTGTTGTTTTCAGTTTTGTATACCACATAGCAGTGAAATCATATAGTTCTCGACTTTTTCTGTCTGACTTATTTCACAGTATAATAATCTCAAGGTCCATTCATGTTGTTGCAAATGGCAGTATTTCATCTTTTCTTACCACCGAATAGTATACTATTGTCTATATGTACCACAACTTCTTTATCCAATCATCTTATTGAAGGACACTGGTTGTTTCCATGTCTTGGCTACTGTAAATAAAGCTGTAATGAACATTGGAGCACATACATCTTTACAGGTAAATGTTTTCAGATTTTTTGGATAGATACCCAGCAGAGGGATTGCTGGGTCATATGATAATTATATTCTTAATTTTTTGAGAAACCTCCACACCACCATCCATGGCGGCTGCACCAATCTGCATTCCCACTAACAGTGTATGAGTGTTTTATTTCTCCACAGCCTCTCCAACACTTATAATTATTTGTCTCGTTAATGATAGCCATTCTAACATGTGTGAGGTGATATCTCATTGTGGTTTTTGTTTTGTTTTGTTTTTTTAAATTTTACTGGGGAGTGTTGGGGAAAGTATGTTTTTCCAGGGCCCATGAACTCCAAGTCAAGTCGTTGTCCTTCAGTCTAGTTGGGGAGGGTGCAGCTCAGCTCCAAGTCTAGTCACTGTTTTAAAATCTTTAGTTGCACCATCCCATGCAGGAATTGAACCAGCAACCTTGTTGTTAAGAGCTCATGCTCTAACCAACTGAGCCATCTGGCTGCCCCTCCAGCAGCTCAGCAGCAGCTTATTGTCTTCAATCTAGTTGTGGAGGGCACAGCTCACTGGCACATGTGGGAATCGAACCGGCAACCTGTTGTTAAGAGCTCACGCTCTAACAAATTGAGCCATCAGGCCGCCCCTATCTCATTGTGGTTTTGATTTGCATTTCCCTAATAACTAGTGAAGTTGTGCATTTTTCATATATCTGTTTGGCCGTCTGTATACCTTCTTGGGAGAAATGTCTGTCCAGGTCTTCTGCCCATTTTTTAACTGGATTGTTTGTCTTTTTGTTGAGTTATATGAGTTCTTTATATATTTTAGATATTAGCCTCTTATCAGAAGCATTGTTTGCAGTATCTTCTCCCATTCAGTTGGTTGCCTCTTTGTTTTGTTGATGGTTTCTTTTGCTATGCAGGTGCTTTTTAGTTTGATATAGTCCTATTCATTTATTTTAGCTTTTACTTCCCTTGCCTTTGAGGTCAAATTTGTAAAATCCTCTTTGAACCCAAGGAGTTTAGTACCTATGCTTTCTTCTATGCAGTTTATTGTTTCAGGTTTTTTGTTTAGGTCTTTAATCCATTTTGAGTTAATTTTGGTATATAGTTACAGATAGCAGTCTAGTTTCATTCTTTTGCACGTGACTTTCCAATTTTCCCAGCACCATTTATTGAGGAGGCCTTCTTTTCTCCATTGTATATTTTTGGCTCCTTTATCAAAAATTATCTGCCTATATATGTAGGTTTATTTCTGGGTTCTCAAGTCTGTTTCATTGGTATGTGTGTCTATTTTTCTGCCAATATCATGCTGTTTTGATTATTGTTGCTTTGTAGTACAAGTTGAAGTTAGGAAGTGTTATACCTCCAGCCTTGTTCTTTTTTTCCTTAGGATTGCTTTGTGTGATTCCATACAAATCTGATGATTTTTAAATTCTATTTCTTTTTAAAAATACCATTGGGATTTTGATAGGGATAGCACTAAATCTGTATATTGCTTTGGGTAATGTGGCCATTTTAACTATGTTGATTCTTCCAATCCATGAATACAGAATAAGTTGATGGTTGCATTATTTCAAACGCATTCTAAAAATCACTACAATTTTTACTAACTCTTTCCATGTCTATGTTTTTGTCATTATTTTTTACTTCTATTGTGTTAACCCCTTTCTTTTTGTGATTACACATGATCTTCCTACTTTTGCCTTTTAACCTTTCTTCTAGCTTTATAATTGGTTGATCCACTGCTTTTACTAAGCTTTTGCCTTTGTCAGTGAGAATTTTTTATTTTCTATGTTTTCTTATTCATATTCTTGATATTTTCTACTTAAAGAAATCCCTTTAAGATCTCTTATAATACTGGTTTAGTGGTAATGGATCTCTTTAGCTTCTTCTTGTCTGGGAAACTATCTCTTTTTCAATTCTAAATGATAGCCTTGCTGGGTAGAGTAATCTTGGTTGTCAGTCTTTGCTTTTTATCACTTTGAATATTTCAGGCCAATCCCTTCTGGCCTGCAAAGTTTCTGTTGAAAAATCAGCTGATAGTTACATAAGACAAACTTTTTTTCTCTTGCTACCTTTAAGATTCTCTCTTTGTCTTTAACCTTTGGCATTTTAATTATGATGTGTCTTGATGTGGATCTCTTTGGGATCATCTTGTTCAGGATTCTGCACTTCTGGGACTTGTATGCCTATTTCCTTCACTTAGGGAAGTTTTCAATCATTAGTTATTCAAATAGGTTTTCAGTCCTTTGCTCTACTACTTCTGGGACTTCTATGATGTGAATGTTCATATGGTTGATGTTGTCCAAGGGGCCCCTTAAATTAGCCTCATCTTTTTTTTTTTCTTTTTTGGTGTTCAAATGTGGTGTTTTCCACTACTCTGTCTTCCAAATAGCTCATTAGATTCTCTGCTTCATCTAATCTGATGTTGATTCCCTTTAATGTGTTCATCATTTCAGTTATGGTGTTCTTCAATTCTGACTGGTTCATTTTTTGATGGTTTCTCTTTGTTGAGGTTCTCACTGAGTTCATCTGTTCTTCCCCTAAATTCACTGATCATTCTTATAACCGGTGTTTTGAACTTTGCATCTGGTAGATTGCTTATTTTAATTTCACGTAGGTCTTTTTCTGTAGTTTTGTCCTGTTCTTTCTTTTGGGAAATTTCTTTCTCTCCTCACTTTGGTTGACTCTGTGTTTGTTTCTATAGTAGATCTGCTATATTTCCCAGTCTTGGCAGAGTGGTCTTATGTAGTAGATGTCCTGTGAGGCCCAGTGACAGTATTCCTTTATACCTGAGCTGAATGCTCCAGGAGTGTCCTTTGTGTAGGTTGTGTGTGCCCTTCTGTTGAGTCTTGATGCTGTTGGCATGTCAGTGGGTAGGATTGACCCTCAGGCTGATTGGCTGTGAGGGCTGGTCATGACTACAGTAGACAAGCTGTTGTGTGGCGGCATACCCCAGAGAGCAGGAGTTGCTTTCGCAGGGCTCTAGTGCCAGCCACATCTGCCCTTTGTGTGTGTTGTGTGTGGAACTGGTTGGGTGATACTCTGGTGTGGTCTAAAGCCAGCCTCCTGGTTTGTTGGCTCTGGATGCTCTTGAGAGGGACTCCAGTGGAGGCCAAATTCAGCTGTCATTTGTGCCTGGCTTGGGGTGGTCTCACGGGAGCTATAAAGTAATCTGCCATTGGTTGCCTCTTGTGCTGGGGTTGGAGGTGCTTGGGAGAGGCTATGCTGCAAATTGAGGTTGGCTGCCACTAGTACCAGGCTTGGGACCCTGTGGTGGGCACCACAATGTGAGCTGGGGCCAGCCGACTCATGCCAGGTTTATATCCCTTTAGGTGAAGCTATGTTCCATGCCAACAACGGTCATAGCTTATACCAGGCTTTGGGGCCACCTGATGGGAGTTACAATGCAACTGTGAGCTGGCCCCAGCTCACATTGTGAGACTGGTTACTGCTTGTGCCAGGCTTGTGGGTGCTTAGCAAAATGTAAAGGGCATGCTGAGGCCAGCCACTGCTTGTTTGGATATTGTGAACCTTTCAGAGATTTTTAGGGATGGCTGCAGAGTAAGCCAAGGCAGGCCACTTGCGTGGAAAAAGCTACTGAAGGTGGCTCAGGCCGGGTATAAGAATTGGGTGGGATGGGCATCTAAGGAAATCACCAGGGCAGGGCAAACATTGTTAGCCAGGTAAATGGAGAATTCAGATTTAGCCCTCGTGTGCACCTCTGGGTGGAGGGAGGAGTTAAAGGAGCAATGGTGCCTACCAGCACTTCCATCCCTAGAGAGATCCACCCCAACACCTGCCCCTCCAGCCCTCTCTCTGAAGCCAGTCAATTCAGTTCCTCCCTGTATGTCCCTAGTGCTCTTTGAGCTACAGCCCCCACTCCAGAGCTAGTGACTCAATGAGTAAGCAAATCCATGCATGGCCCCTCAAGAGGAATACCTGGGACTCCAGCAGCCCTGTCTCACTTGACTTGAATGCAATCCCTGCTGATTTCCACAGGCAGATGTAATTAGGACTCCTCTTCCCAGCACTAGTGCCCTGGGCTGGGGTAATGGTATGGGGCTGGGACCCCTCACTTCTCAGGGGGCAGTTCTATAGCCAAGATATCCCTCCTGACTTTTAACTACAACACATGGGTGTGGGACCTGCCTGTTCCACATGTCAGCCCTTCCTATATATGGATGTGGCTTTGGATTTGGGCTTCTTTATATAGCCTTACTTATGGGACTTCTGTTCAACTAGTCTTCAGGTGGTACTCAATGATGGTTACTCTATAATTTAGTTTAGTTGTAATTTTGATGTCATGGGAGGAGGTGAGCACAGCATTTATGTACCCCATCAGCTTGACCAGAGTAAGACACCTCAGTTTTCTTAAAGTTTGTGGCATATTACTGTATGAATTGATTTGTCCATTATATTTTAGAATTAGTGATAGACGATACTGTTAATGTACTACACACTAGCCAAATTAACACATGTTCTATTTATTCCTAACCTCATCGTTTTATTACTCTTAATATTACATACCAATCCTCAAGCAAAATTTTTCATTAATTGTAGAAAATTTAATTGGCAGTGATTTTTGTCCTGAATTGGCACAATTTACTAGCCTAATAAGTAAAGCAGAGGTTTGAGACATTGACTCCTTTCTGAAAAGGATAGAAAGTAGGTTTAAAGCTCAAGTATTTAATGTTTACACCTTCCTCCAAGGGATAAGATTGTTGTTATCTATTGCTAAGTAACTGCAAATTTGTGACTAGTGAGTTCTGAAAAGATAACACCTTCTTTCATGATATAGTGATCTAGTGTTTCAGAATTCAGAAATGTATTAAATATTCAAACAATGGGAAGGTTTGATCTGAAAATAAATACCTAATTTAGAGAAAAATCTATAGTTAAGGTAATTAATGGGCATTTTTTTAATGTCACATTCTGTGATTGACAACATTATGTCACCACAAAGAAAGGAACAAAGGTTAGATAATCATGCATTCTTGGGAATTTTACTGAGAACTATAAATCTCTTTTAAGTTATAAAAGTAATACAGTCTTGTATAGATCTCTGCAGCTAAACAAAGCAGTTAGTCTTTGATGTGCTTATAATTACAAAAGGTTTAGGATTATATCTTTAGGCTAAGATGCCTAGAGGTAGGAAGGTATAGATCAAAACTGACATCATGACACAATAAAGAGAAGGGAGGTGAAGTGGAGCCAAAAGTAGGTTGGAATGAATATATCTCCTAAGTCAAACAAGTAATATGATATAGTCTCTCTAGCAGAGTGTGGGTAAACAGTTAACCACAATTTCAAATTATTTGGAGAATTAAAAACTCTTTTTGCTTAATTTTAGAAGAATTTTATATTAATAATGAGATACATTAAGTATAAGAACAAATCTTTAACTTCATCCCTGTATTACCTTGTATATATAATTTTTATACATTTTGATAGTGGTACCATAATTTTATAGTAAAACAAGGCATTTAGGAAGAAGATAACTTATTAAAAACCAGGTTTTTGAGTGATTTTTGATGACATGGAAATGTAGTCTGAACATACGAGCTGTGATAAAAAAAAAAATCATACAGTGAGGGGCAGCCGGATGGCTCAGTTGGTTAGAGCGCAAGCTCTTAATAAAAAGTTTGCCGGTTCAATTTCCACACGGGATGGTGGGCTGACCCCCTGCAACTAGACTAAAAATGGCAACTAGACTTGGAGCTGAGCTGCGCCCTCCACAACTAGGTAGATTAAAGGACAACGACTTGACTTGGAGCTGATGGGTCCTGGAAAAACACACTGTTCCCCAATATTCCTCAATAAAAATAAAAAAAATACCAGCGATGCATTTAAAAAAATAAAAAAATACGGTGAATTTTTAAATTTAAAAAAAATTTTACTACAGTAAAAGACATTGCCATTAATCCCTCTCAAAATACTCCCCATCACTTCAAACACACTTATCCCACTGTCTTTCCCACTTTCTGAAGCAGTTCTGCAAGTCCTCTTGCGTGTGTTAAATTGCACTATTGTGGCTGCCTCAATGTCCTGAAACATTTTGACTTTGGGGAAGAGCCAGAAGTTGCATGGTGCAGATCCGGGGAATAAGGTGGATGAGGACACACCGTAACGTTTTATTTGACAGAAATTGCCATATACCAGAAGCGATGTGTGACACAGAGCTCTGTCATGATGGAGGGTGATTTACAGCACACTTTAAAACACACCTTCTCTCAACCATCTGACCGCACTGAACAAGTCGAAACTTGTCACACACTGTTACTAAGATTCGATGCACTGCTTCCCTGTTGAAGATCCCTACCTTTCTGTTGGATGGCACTCGGCAGCAGCATTCACTGTATGTTCTGATCACACCTTGTACCATTAGATAACAAAAAAGATAAATAATTCAAATATTGTTAAATATATACATAGTAAAAAGCGGAAATATGTAGACTAATATTTTATCTCAGGGTGATAATATAATGCGTAAGCTTTATCTTTATGCTATATTTTAATATTGCATTCTCTCAAGTTCTCCATTAAGCACAAATAAGCTTTTATATCAGAATTTAAAAATATTGTAAAAGGAGATGGCAATTTACAAAGCTACATACAGCCTTTTTATAGCATGATAATTTCAAGATTGTATGTGCGTGTATTTGCAGCTATAATGCATCTGTAAGTTTCCTAATGTACAACTATGTAGACAGCCACGTTAAGTGCAGCTGGGAATTATCTTTGTTTGGTTGGTTTTGTTCTACTAAGTATTTTCCAGTCCCCTAAAGTAAGGCCAGGGATTATAACCCTTTTTTAAATTAATTTTTATTTTTCAATTAACAGTTGACATTCAGTATTAGTTTCAGATGTACACGTTAGAAATTTATATAATTTACAAAGTGTTCCCCTAGTAAGTCTGGCACCCACCTGCCATCATACATAGTTATTACAGTATTATTGACCATATTCCCTATGCTGTACTTTACATTCCCATGGCTATTTTGTTACTACTAACTTGTACTTTTTAATGTCTTTATCTTTTGTACCCAGCCCTCCAACCTCCCTCCCATCAGTTTGTTCTCTGTATCTATGAGTCTTTTTCTGTTTTGTTTGTCCATTTATTTTCTTCCCTAGATTCCTATAAGGAAGTCATATGGTATTTGTCTTTCTCTGACTTATTTCACTTAGCATAATTGCCTCTAGGTCTATCTATGTTGTTGCAAATGGTAAGATTTCATTCATTTCTGTGGCCAAGTGCTATTCCACTGTATGTATTACCTTCTGTTCTTTATCTAAATCATCTGTTGATGTGCATCTAGGTTGGTTCCATATCTTGTCTATTGTAAATGATAATACAGTGAACATAGGGGCTCATATATCCTTTCAAATTAGTGTTTTGGATTTCTTTGAATAAATACCCAGAAGTAAAATTGCTGGGTCATAAGGTAGTTCTATTTTTAATTTTTTAAGGAACCTCCATACAGTTTTCTACAGTGGCTGTACAAATTTGCAGTCCCACTAACAGTGCATAAGGGTTTCCTTTCTCTACATTCTTGGCCATCATTTGTTTGACTTATTGATGATAACTAGTCCAACACATGTGAGGTTATATCTCATTGTGGTTTTAATTTGCATTTCCCTTATGATTAGTGATGTTGAGCATCTTTTCATATATCTATTGGCCATGTGTATGTCCTCTTTGGAAAAATGCCTATTCAAGTCCTGTGCCCATTTTTTAATTGGATCATTCTTTTTTTGGTGTTAAGTTGTATGAGTTCTTTATAAATTTTGGATATCAACCCCTTATTGGATGTATCATTGGCAAATATCTTCTCCCAATCAGTAGGCTGTCTTTTCATTTCATTAATGGTTTCTTACACTGTGCAAAAACCTTTTAGTTTGATGTAGTTCCATTTGTTTATTTTTTCTTTATTTCCCTTGCCCAAGGAGATATATCAGAAAAAAACATTACTAAGAAAACTGTTTAGTTTGATGTAGTTCCATTTGTTTATTTTTTCTTTTATTTCCCTTGTCCAAGGAGATATATCAGAAAAAAACATTACTAAGAGCAATGTCAGAGAGTTAATTGTCTATGTTTTCTTCTAAGTCTTTAATCCATCTTGAGTTTATTCTTGTATTTGGTGTAAGAAGGTTGTCTAGTTTCATTTTTTTTGGTGTGTATCTGTCCAGTTTTTCCAACACGATCTATTGAAAATACTGTCCTTATCCCATTGATATTCTTGTCTTCATTGTTATAATTGACCATATATCCATATATGTGTGGATTTATTTCTGGGTTCTCTATTCTGTTCCACTCATCTATGTGTTTGTTTTTATGCCAGTACGATGCCATTTTGATTATTATAACCTTGTAATAGAGTTTGATGTCAGGGAGTGTGATGCCTCCAACTTTGTTCTTCTTTCTCGAGATTGCTTTGGGTATTAGGGATCTTCTGTGCTTCCACCTAAATTTCAGCATTATTTATTCTAGTTCCTTGAAAAATGCCATTGCTATTTTGATAGGGATTGCATTTTAAATCTATTGATTGCTTTGGGTAGTAAGGATATTTTACAATGTTAATTCTTCCTGTTCATGAGCATGGTATATGCTTCCATTTATTTGTATCTTCTTCAGTTTCTTTCTTCAATATCTCATAATTTTATGAGTACAGACTGTTTACTTCCTTGGTTAAGTTTATTCCTAGGTATTTTATTTTTTGTTCCAATTTTAAATGTGTTTTCTAAATTTCTTTCTGAGAGTTCATTGTGTATAAATTCCCAATTGGTTGATTGATAAATATTAATTTTATATCCTGCTACTTTGTTGAACTCATTTGTCAGTTCTAATGGGTTTGTTTTGTGTGTTTTTTGGTGGAAACTTTAGGTCTCTTTCTATATATATATATATATATATATATATATATATATATATATATATGTGTGTGTGTGTGTGTGTGTGTGTATACATACATATATATCTATATATATGTATGTATATATTCTCAGCAAATAATGAGCTTTGCTTCTTCCTTTCCAATTTGAATGCCTTATTGTTCTTATCTGATTGCTGTGGCTTGGATTTCCAGTACTATGTTGAATAAAAGTGGTGAAAGTGGACATCCTTTCTTGTTCCTGATCTTAAAGAAAGGGATTTTAGCTTTTCCATGTTGAGTATGATGTTAGCTGTGGTTTGTATATGTGGCCTTTACTATATTGAAGTATGTTCCCTCTATACACACTTTACTGGGTTTTTAATCATAAATGGATGCTGGATTTTGTCAAATGCTTTTTCTGCATCTATCGATATGGTTGTATGATTTTTATCCTTCATTTTGTTTATATGGTGTATCATATTAATGGATTTGTGGATATTGAGCCAACCATGCCTCCCAGGAATAAATCCCATTTGATCACAGTGCATGATCTTTTTTATGTATTGCTGAATTCAGTTTGTTAATATTTTCTTGAGAATTTTTGCATCTATGTTTATCAGGGATATCCCTATAATTTTCTTTTTCTGTAATGTCTTTGTTTTTTTAATCAGGGTAATACAGGCCTGGTAAAATGAGCTTGGGCATTTAATTTTTTGGAATAGTTTCAGAAGAATAGGTGTTAATTCTTCTTTGAAGCCGTTCAGTCCAGGAGTTTTTGTTTCTTGGGAAATTTTTAATAACTAATTCAATTTTGTTAGTCATAATTGGTTTTCTCAGAGTTTCTGTTTCTTCTTGATTCACTCTTGGAAGATTGTAAGTTTCTAGAAATTTATCCATGTCTTCCAAATTGTCCAATTTGTTGGCATACAGTTGTTCATAGTATTTTCTTATAGTCCTTCATATTTCTATGCTCTCAGTTGTCACTTCTCTTTCATTTCTGATTTTATTTATTTGGGTCCTCTTTTGATGATTCTAGTTAAGTGTTTATCAATTTTGGTTATCATTTCAAAGAACCAACTCTTGGTTTCATTGATCTTTTGTTTTTTTAGACTCTTATCTTGTTTTGGGGTTATTTTGTTTGTATTTGTTTTTTATGCTCTAATCTTTATTATTTCCTTCCATTTACTCACTTTCGACTTAGTTTCTTGTTCTCCTAGTTCCTTTAGGTATATGGTTAGATTCTTTGAGTTTTTTTGTTTTGCTTTTTTTTTTTTTGAGTTAGGCCTCTATTGCAATGAATTTCCCTCTTAGGACCACTTTCACTGTGTCCCATAGATATTTAGGTCATTGTGTTTTCATTATCATTTGTCTCAGAGTATCATTTAATTTCTTCCACGATTTCATTGTTAACCCATTCATTGTTTAGTAGTATGTTATTTATCCTCCATGTATTTGTGGTTTTCAGTATTTTTTCTTGTAATTGATTTCTAGTTTCATATCATTGTGATCAGAGAAGATCTTTGATATGACTTGAATCTTCTTAAATTTATTGAGACTTGTTTTGTGACCTAACATGTGGTCTATCCTGCAAACTGTTCCATGTACACTTGCAAAGAATATATATTCTGTTGCTTTGGTATGAAATGTTCTAAAAATATCAACTAAATCCATCTGGTCTAATGTCTCATTTAAGGCTGATTGTTGATTTTCTGTTTGGGATCTATCCATTGTCACTGGGTTGTTAAAATCTCCTACTATGACTTTATTACTGTCAATCTCTCCCTTTATATCTGCGAATATTTCCTTAACCTATTTAGGTGCTTATATGTTGGGTGCATAAATGTTTTACAAGGGTTATAGCCTCTTGTTGAGTTGATCCTTTTATCATTGCAAAATGTCCTTCTTTATCTCCTGTTACAGCCTTTGTTTTAAAGTGTATTTTGTCTGGTATTTTTTCCGTTTCCATTTTCATGAAATATTTTTTCCATCCCTTTACTTTCAGTCTGTTTGTGTCTTTCAATCTGAAGTGGATCTCTTGTAGACAGCATATATGGGTCCTGTTTTCTTATCCATTTAGCCACACTATGTTTTTTGATTGGACCATTTAATCTATTTACATTTGAAGTGACTATTGGTAGGTACATAGTTATTGCCATTTTATCATTCCTTTTTTTTTTTCATCTTCTTAGAGCAGTCCCTTTAAAATTTTCTGTAATACTCAATTGGTGGTGATGAACTCTTTTAGCTTTTTCTTGTCTGGGAAGTTTCTTATCTCTCCTTCAGCCTTGGTGGGTGGAGTAGTGTTGGTTGTGGGTCTTCCTTTTCATCACTTTGACTATTTCGTTCCAATCCCTTCTGGCCTGGAAAGTTTCTGTTGAGAAATCAGTTGACAGTCTTATAGGAGTTCCCTTGTAGGTAACTAATTGACATTCTTTTGCTGCTTTAAGACTCTCTTTTTCTTTAAGATTTGCCATTTTAATTATGATGTGTCTTGGTGTGGACCTCTTTGGTTTCATCTTGTTTGGGACACTGCACTTGCTGGTCTTGTATGTCTATTTCCTTTTCCAGCTTAGGGAAGTTTCCAGTCATTATTTCTTTGAATAGTTTCTCAATCCTCTGCTCTCTTTGTTTTCCTTCTGGTACCCCTATGATATGAATGTTGTTATGCTTGATTTTGTCCCAGAGACCCCTTAAAGTATCCTAATTAAAAAAATTTGTTTTGTTTTTGCTCTTGCAATGGGTATTTTCTGCTATGTTGTCTTCCAAATCATTGATTGAATCCTCTGCTTCATCTAATTTGCTCTTGATTCCTTCTAGTGCATTCCTCATTTCTCTTATATCTTCTTTTCTGACTGCTGCTTTTTTATGGTTTCTATGTCCTTTTTTATCCTTTCTTTCTCTTTGTTGAGGTCCTTACTAAGTTCCTTGATCATCCTTATAACCAGTGTCTTGAACTCTGTATCTAGTGGATTGCTTGCCAATATTTCCTTTAGTTGTTTCTGGAGTTTTATCCTTTACTTTCATATGGGACATTTCATGCCTCCACATTTTGGCTGCCTCTGTGTTTGTTTCTGTGTATTAGGTAGATCTGCTACTTCTCCCAGTCTTGGCAAAGTGGCCTTATGTAGTAGGTGTCCCGTGGGGCCCAGTGGCACAGTCTCCCTGAGCACCTGAGCTGGGTGTGCCAGGTATGTTCCTTTTGTGGGTATGTTTGCCCTCCTGCTGTTGAGCCTTGATTGCTGTTGGCCTGTCAATGGGTGGGATTGACCCTTAGGCTGACTGGCTGTGTGGATTGGCCATGACCACAGCATAGGTGCTGCTGTGCGGCGGCTGACCCAACACAGTGGGATTCACCGCAGTATGCTCTGGAGTCTGCCAGGTATGCCACATGTGGAGCTAATTGGATGATGCTGTGTTATGGTCTGAAGTCAGCCAGAGGGTGTGTTGGTTCTGGGATCTCTTGGGAGGAGCTCCAGTGCAAGCCATGGTCACCTGCTGCCTGTGACTAGGCCAGGGTTACCTGGTAGAAGCCAAAAAGCAATCTGTGGTTGGTAGCTGCTTGTGTTTAGTTTGCAGGCACATGGGAGAGGCTGCGCTGCAAACTGAGGCAGGCTGCCACCAGTACTAGGCCTGGGTCCACTTAGCCAAAGGCACAGGGGACGCAGAGGCCTGCTGCTGCCACCCAGTAGTCCATAAGGCTCAGCTGCTGAAAGAGGCTCAGACAGTACTGAGTTGGATGAGATAGGGTCTCAGGGAGTCACCAGGGTGGGGCAAGTGGTGTTTGCCTGGTTTATGCAGATTCAGATTTGGTGTCAGTGCCAAACCTGGGGCCACTCAGTAATAGGGACGTGGCATACCAAGGCCAGCTGCCACCTGCCTGGGATCTGTGGATCCTTGAGAGTTTTTCAGAAAGTCTTCAGCATGTACCAAAGTCTGCAGTGTGCAAGTTGGGGAATTATCTTTGAATAGAGTTTTTTAAAATATTTCTATTTATGTGCATATGAGGATTACATAGAGGAAGTTCTCTGTTTCCTCATTTTGTTTATTTTGTCTAATACATACTAGTCTTCAAATCTCATTGTAACACATGAACTTCTGATTCCATTCAAGATGACAGAGTAGGTAAATGCTGTGCTTACCTCCTCTCACAACCATATCAAAATTACAACTAAACTACAGAACAACTATCATTGAGAGTCCTGAAATCTAATTGAACCAAAGGCCTACAATTAATGACATACAGAAGAAGCCACCTTGAGACTGATAGGAGGGGCAGAAACATGAAATGTGCTGGTCACATACCTGTGTGAGCATTTAAAATCGGGAGGGATATCAGCTGTGGAGTCCCAGCCCCACACCAGGCTCTACAACTCAGGATTCCAGTGTTAAGGAGAGAATTCCCCATACTTTCTTACTGTGAAAACCAGCACAGACTGTAGCTGAGAAGGAGGGTGGCTGTAGTCTCAGGCAATCCTTTTAAAGGGCCCATGCACAGACTTACTCACTGACACTCACTCACTCTGAGCTCTGCCGCCAGGGCAGCAGCTCGAAAGGCTCCTGGGACATATGCGGAGGAACTGAATTGTCTGACCTCAGGACAAGGGCTGGCAGTGCTCCTGAATGGATAAGCTGGCAGAAGCTATTGTTTCTTTGTTGAGTCTTCCCTACTCCTGGCATGCAGATGCAGGGAGTTGGCATATCTGAGTCTTCTTAAACTTGGCTAAAACTCTTCGTTCACCCCTGCCCTGGTGATTCCTTGAGATTCAGCCCCACCCAACTTGCAGGCCCACCCAAGCCACTTCCAGTAGCTTTTCTGTACAAACTGCCTCTCTTGGCTCATGCTGCAGACTTTCCTAAAATCTCTCAAACATTCACAAAACCCAAACAAGCAGCACCTGGCTTTGGCATGTATCAGACCTCTTGCTGAGCAAGTACTGCTCTAAGCCCAGCAGTACTGGCAGCCAATCTCAGTTTGAAGATTTGTGCCTCCCAGGTACCTCCAATCCCAGGGTGGGTGCCACCTATCTGTGGATTGCTTTGTGGCTGATGCCAGGTTACCCCAGACAGGACAGAGGCTACGGCTGAACTTGGCCTACAGAAAGTGCTTTCCCAGGCAGCCCTGGAATTGGAACACCTAGTGGCCAGCTTTGGACCTAACTGGAGTATCACCCAGCCACCTCCAAGAACAATACACCCGAAAGGGTAGGCTGGGTGGGCATCAGAGCCCTGCTAATCCTACTCTGTAAGGTCAGCGCCTGCATAACAGTTCCTCCACTGTACTTACAGCCAATCCTCACAACCATTCAGCCTGAGGGTCAGTCCCTCCCCTTGATGAGCAAACAGCAACCAAGCTCACCTACAACAGGGAGGCACACACAACCTACATACACAAGGGACACTCCTGGTGCACCTGGCTCCGGTGACCAGGGAGACTGCGTCAATGGGTCCCACAGGACACCACCTACTACGTAAGGCAGCTCTACCAAGACCAGGAGACGTAGCAGCCCTGCCTAATACATAGAAACAAACACAAGGAGGCAGCCAAAATGGGGACGCAAAGGAACATGTCCCAAATGAAAGAACAGAAGAAAGCTCTAGAAACAGAACTAAACAAAATGGAGACAAGCAATCTACCAGATAGGTAGTTCAGAACACTGGTTATAAGGATGTTCAATGATCTCAGTGAGAACTTCAACAAAAAGATAGAAAACATTAAAGTGAAGATAGAAAACAAAAAAGAACTAATCATGAATACAATAACTGAAATGAAGACTACAGTATGGCAAATCAATAGTAGATTATATAAAGCAGAGGATAGAATTTGTGGTTTAGAAGATAATGTAGCAGAAAATACCCAATCAGAACAGCAAAAAGAAAAAATAATCCCCCAAAATAGGATAGTTTAAGGGGTCTCTGGAGCAACACCAAGCGTACCAACATCTGCATCATAGGGCCATCAAAGAAGAAGACAGCAAGGAATTGAAAAAGCTACTTGAATAATGATGAGAAACTTCCCTAACCAGGTGAATGAAATGGACATATAAGCCTAGGAAGTGCACAGAGTCCTAAACAAGGTCATCCCAAAGAGGCCCACACCAGGACACATCATAATTAAAATGCTAAAGTTTAAAGACAAAGAGAATCTTAAAGTCAGCAAGAGGAAAGCAGTTAGTTACCTACAAGAGAATTCCCATAAGATTGTCAGGTATTTCTCAACAGAAACTCTGCAGGCCACAAGGGATTGGCAGGAAATATTCAATATGATGAACAAAAAGGACCTCCAACCAAGATTACGCTACCTAGCAAAGTTATCATTTTTTAATCAAAGGACAAATAAATTGCTTTCCAGACAAGAAAAAGCTAAAAGAGTCCCTCACCACAAAACCAGTATTATAAGGAATGTTAGAGGGACAACAACAACAACAACAAAAAGATAAATATGAATAATAAAATGGCAGTAACTGCATATCTATTAACAATTACTCTATCCAGTCATCTATTGAAGGCCACTTTGGGAACAAGACAAATGAAGAAACAAAAACTCATAGACACAGACAATAGTTTAGTGGTTACCAGAGGGTAAGCCAGGTAGGGGGTGGTAGATGAGGGTAAAAGGGATTAAATATATGGTGATGGAAAGAGAACTGACTCTGGGTGGTGAACCCACAATGTGATATATAGATGATGTATTACAGAATTATACACCTGAAATCTATGTAACTTGACTTAACAATTGTCACCACAATAAACTTAAAAAAGAAAACAAAACAAAAGCAAAAAACAATTACTCCAAATGTAAATAGATGAAATAATCCAATCAAAAGATAGGGTGGCTAAATGGATAAGAAAACAAGACCCTTACATATGCTGCCTACAAGAGATTCACTTCAGATTAACAGACACACACAAACTGAAAGTAAAGGTATGGGAAATAGATATTTCATGAAAATGGAAGTTTTTGAAGGACCCAGTAATCCCACTTCTGGGTAATTATTTGAAGAAACTCAATCACTACTTCGAGGGGACGTGTGCATCCATATATTCATTATAGCACTGACAATGGCCAAGATGTGGAAGCAGCCTGTGTGTCCATCGATGGATGAATGGATAAAGAGTAGATAGTACATATATACAATGGAATATTGCTCGGCCATGGAAAGGAATGGGTTCTCACCATTTGCAGCGGCATAGATGGACCTGAGGGTTCTGTGCTGAGTGAGGTATGTCAGACAGCGCACGACAGATGCAGTATGATTTTGCTTATATGTGGAATTTGAAGAACAAAATAAACAAAACTCATAAACACAGAGAACATTTTGATGGTTGCCTGACGGGAGGATGCTTGGGAATGGGTGAAAAAAGGGAAGTGATTAAGCAGTACAAATTGGTTGTTACAAAGTAGTCATGTGGATGTAGGAATAGTATAAAATAGTCAATAATATAGTAATAACTATGTATGGTGTCAGATGGGTACTAGATTTATTGGGGTGATAAATGGGAAGGGGTTTGGGGGACAGGGTGAAAAGGTGAAGGCATTAAGTACAAATTGGTACTTACAAAATATCATGGGGATGTAAAGTAAAGCATAGGGAATATAGTCAATGTCTTGGTAGTAACTAAGTATAGTACCAGGTGGGTACTAGACTAGACAGGGGGTCTAACCACTATGCTGTATACCTGAAGTTAATATAAATAATACTGAATGTCAACTGTAGAAAATGTTTAAAAGGGGGGACTAAGGGGTTCAAATTTCCAGGTACAAAACAAATAAGTCATGGGGATGTAATGTACAGCATAGGGAATATAGTCAATAATATTGTGATGGCATAGTACAGTTTCAGATGCTTGCTGGACCTGGGGTGATCACTTCTTTAAGTATATAAATGTTGAGTAACTGTTGTGTACACCTAAAACTAATAGTATATTGTATGTTAGCTATATTTTAATAAAAATCTTTTTTAAAAGAAAGAAATGGTATACAGACTGAAAAGAAATAAAATTCTCCATTTGCTAACAACATGATGGTCTACATAGAAAATCTCAAGAAATCTTTATAAAATAAAACTTCCTAGAACTAGTAAGTGAATTCACCACAGCTGCAGGATAAGAGATCAATTTTTTTTAATTGGCTGTATTTCGATAGACTAGCAATAAACACATAAACGCATAAAAATTAAAAGTACAATATCATATACAATTGCTCAAAACAATGAAACACTTAAGTATATATGTGGCAAACGCAAGACTTTTCTGCTTAAAACTACAAAATACTGATGAAAAATCAAAATGTCTAAATTAATGTAAACACGATATTCATGGTTTGGAAGACTCAATGTAGTAAATGTGTCAGATCTCACCAAATTGATTTTCAGGTTTAACCCAATTCCTATCAAAATTCCAGAAAGATTAACAGACAGATTTATAAAATCATTCTAATATTTCTGTGGAGAGCTAAACTAATTTTGAAAACAAAGTAAAGAGGGAAGTATCAGTCTACCCATTTTCAAGACTTATTATATATCTACACTAATCAAGACTAGGGTATTGGTGGGGGAATAGACACATAAATCAATGGAACAGAATAAGTACAGCTTGTTATATGAGGTCTGACAATTAAGGTCGTGAACTTGCCACCATGTGCTTACATTGGCAGCACTGTACAAACTGCTCAGTAAGGTTTCATAACCTCGGTATATCAGTGTCTCATAGCTGTGTTCTTGTCGACATGTGGTGGTGTCTTACTGAGTGGCATTCATTATGTTTTGTGTTTTTGTGTGCCATTGCAAGAATGTCTAAGCTTGAATTAGAGCAACAAACGTTAAATTTCTTATTAAACTTGGCAAAAGTGGAAGTGAAATCAGGGATATGCTAGTCCAAGTTTATGGGGATAATGCCATGAAGAAAATGGCAGTGTACAAATGAATTAAATGTTTTTCTGAGGGGAGCGAATGTGTCACTGATGAAGAGAGGTCAGGGCGGACAGTCACAAGCAGAAGTGACAAAAACTTTTCAAAAATTCGTTGACTTGTGCATCAAAATCGTCAGCTGTATGTGAGAAGCAGAGCAGACCAAGTAAACATCCATAGATAAACGGTTAGGAAAATCTTAACTGAAAATCTTGGCATGAGAAAGGTTTGTGCGAAAATGGTCCCAAAGGAGCTCACCAATGAACAAAAGCAAAGGAGAGCTGAAATTTGCCAAGACCTTTTGGAGACGCAGGATGATGTTTTGGGCCATGTTATCACTGGGTGTACCAATATGACCCTGAAACAAAGCGTCCAAGTGCACAATGGAACTCAGCCAATTGTCCACGACCAAAAAAGCCCCGTCAGTCCAAATCAAGAGTCAAAACAATATTGCTAACCTTTTTTGATATCAGAGGGATTATTCATAATGAATTTGTACCAACTGGACAAACTGTTAACCAAGTTTATGATTTGGAAATGCTGAAAAGGCTGCATGAAAGTTAGATGACCTGAACTTTTTGCCAACAATTCATGGCTCTTGCATCACGACAATACACCAGCTCACACAGCACTGTCTGTGAGGGAGTTTTTAGCCTGTAAACAAATAACTATTGGAACACCCTCCCTACTCACCTGATCTGGCCCCCAGTGATTTCTTTCTTTACCCAAAGATAAAGGAAATATTGAAAGGAAGACATTTTGATGATAATTCAGGACATCAAGGGTAATATGACGACAGCTCTGATGACCATTCCAGAAAAGAGTTCCAAAATAGCTTTGAAGGGTGGACTAGGCACTGGCGTCAGTGCATAACTTCCCAAGGGGAGTACTTCGACGGTGACCGTAGTGATATTCAGCAATAAGGTATGCAGCACTTTTTCTAGGATGAGTTCACAAACTTAATTTCCAGACCGCATATATACCCCAGTAAATTTAATAATAGTTTTTTATAAAAAGAAATTTAATAGCTGTTCTACTAGGTGACAGACCTTGTCCACCGCAGCAGAAGAGTGGAGGTTTATTCTTTAGGTGTTTGTTCTCTGGAGAGGGTAAAAGAGAGAGACTGCAGGGTGAGGACCATGTCAGAAACAGGAAAATTACATGATTTATGCAGCTAAATGGGAAATGCTAAGATTCCTGGTCTTCTTTCTCTACTTGGCTCTTAGAACATTGGCAGAGCATAACATCCGAGAGAGATTTCAAAATCAATCAGACTACTAGAGAAAACCTATAACATCTACAAAGGTACTATAATCTTGGGCTCCTCAACACATGCTTTTCCCTTCCTTCCCCTAAATTACCATGTGAAGCTAGTATGTCTTGAGTTTTGCATAATTCATTTAAATCTTGCCCACTAACCTCCCTACATGAGGCTCTTGTAAACTCCATAGGGAAGCAGAAACTAGACTATTAATATTAGCTTCTCTTTTCCAGGGAGGCTTCATGTAACTGTATCAATACTGTCTATTCTCTACATAGCTAAGTTTGTGAGCGTTACTCAGATTTTCAAAACTAGAGAATATGCTGTCTAGAGGTATTCACATAGGAAGGTGGTAAAATATACTCTGATAATATCATTAGGTAAATGGAGAATCTAGGTCTTTGCTGATTATCATTTGTCTATTGGAAATAACTTGAGTAGTCATAAGTTCATTGCACAATTTAGTCAAAATGAAATAGGATTCATGAACATTATTAATGGCAGATGTGTTGTTTCCTAAAACAGGAATTCCTAGTTTTCTCATCTACTATTTCAGGTTTCCTACATTTAGACATATTTATATTTAATACTGATATAGTCTTTTCTTGTTTTTAATGAGGGACTAAAAAATTTAAAGAATATATCCATTTTATATTGTCGGTATAGATAATTGGTTTGTTGGGGTCCACTTCCCCATTTTTTTTTTATGCTTTATAGGTGACATCAGCTGTTGTTAACCTTGTTAGACCTTTTCCTCTTTTTATAACATACCTCATTATGACATCAATTTTACTTTGCTGAAATAAAATTAATGAAAATGTATGTATACACACATACATAATTTTAATAAGACAGTGTGATGTCATAACTTTAATATAGAGAAAGAATAAGTGGAAAGTAATTTATAATTTAAAAAATCCTCATGACACTGTATACTAAAAGGCATAATGAAGTATTACGCTGCTTATACCTGTAGAAAAAAATCACTGTAAATGTAACAGATGTAAACTCAGGCTGATAACAGCTATCTTGAATTGCTGACTGAAATACTGCAAGCTTTGCCTCTAGGGAGAGATATAAGCATAATCTACAATCTACCTAGCTAGGTCTGCCATCTGCTCTATTCACTCCTAGAATTCTGACCTAATGCACCACTTCCTCTAAGGTCTTCTCAGACCAGGAGACCAAAGGAGTTACCTTGTCACTAGAACTGCACATAAAAGACTTGGTGCTTAGTGTGGCAAACAGTGTAGTTATCATCCAAGCCAAAGGCTCTTTGTTCCCATATTCCTGATCTATGTCCAAGGTACAAGAGATTTCTCCAGTTTTTGCAAATGTCTTTGGGGGGGGGGGGGAGCGGGGAACTCCTACTGTGCCAATATCTTACAACTGTGATGGTCTTAATCTTAAAGAAGTTGGATTTACAGGGTAGAACTGGAAGTGGAAAAGCTTTCCAGACACTCTTAAGCTAAAAGTAACTTGTGATATTATTAAGGCCATGCAATGCTTCAGCCAATTCCAAAGGGTGATCTTTGATATTAGGAGTAATTACATAAATGGCTGAAATTTCTATTTTTTATCCTTAGCTTTCAACTTTATATGAGTCTGTTCAGGCAAAGCAATTCAGCTTTGGCAATTCAGTCTGCAAGAATACCACCACTGAACCAAACCCTAAGAAGGCATCTTTGAGAGACTGACGTTTACTCTCCTAATGTTCTATCCAGTGCTGTTTCCGGACAGGATCCAGCCTTGAGTGGGACAATCCATACACTGCCCCCCATCAAAGATATTTAAACTTTTCTGGGATTCACAGGTTATTCCAGACCCCATTTTTCTAACCTCATTGTCCTGCTTAATGAACCTTTTCAAAAAAATACAAGGCTTGCCAGAGGGTAAGGGGGTTGGGGGGTGGGGGGTGGGAGATGAGGGTAAGAGGGATCGAATATATGGTGATGGAAGGAGAACTGACTCTGGGTGATGAACACACAATGGGATTTATAGATGATGTAATACAGAATTGTACACCTGAAATCTTGTAATTTTACTAACAATTGTCACCCCAATAAATTTAATTAAAAAAATAAAAAAAAATACAAGGCTTTATTTGCATCTGATCATAAATTCTCCACGTAGTTTTAATTAACTGAGACAATTAGGAGCAAACACGTGGACATGTACACATAGCAATGCCTAACCTAACCAAGAACCTTTTAGAGACAAGCCCTTAGAGAGAAGGTATGTAGACCAGGGGGTGGAGGGGTCATCTGCCAATACATCTGGTTCTGTGTACCTAAAAGGAAAACTCAAACGTAAGTCCTGTACTGGAGGGTTACTATGGCCAACAAATAATAATTTACATTCATTTATAAAATATCACTGCGTAGTAACTTTAATATCCACATCTGCTTTTTCTCTGCACTACTGGGTAACTTCACAAACCCTCACCAATCACTACTTAGGAAGGACTTCAGACTAAATAATCTAAAAAGACAAAAAGAAAACCTAATGTACCAAGCAATAGGTAACAATCATCAGGAGACGTAATCAAAGTTGGAGATACCGTTTTCCTCCAGGACACAGCCACTCTATCCATTTTAGCTAAAATTATCCTAGGGACTTCCAGACTCACGTTGTAACCATCTACCTCACATTCAGCTTAGAGTTGTACATATCCAGTCAGATTCACCCACTCTTCTGCTGCTCCCTACACCTCTCAAGTTACTTTCTCACCCCATTCTCCAATCACAGAAGGTATGCAAAATGTAACAAACTTCCATCGTCATACCCAGTTTCGAAATCTGCGATAATAGGAATCCATTTTCTAAAACTAGAAAATGCTCAACCATATGTAGACCTTTTATTGGCTTAAGCCCTGCTTCTATCACCCAAATCTATGCCTTTAAAACTATGTACCAGATTACCACACAAAAGATAAAATATAGACAGATTATACATAAATAAGAAAAAATTACTAAGGATGCCATGTTCGGGGCAGCAGGGGAAGCGTAGCCACAGGGTTTTTTGTTGCTGTTGTTTGTTTTTACTAGACCTTAATATGCATAAAATATGCATTAAACCACTGAAGATAATTACATACATATTTAAGTCATTTATATTAACATTTTTCTAGATATGTAAAATTTTGTTATATAGATGTTGAAAACAAGGCAAAAAAAGTCCTTTAAAACCAAATTTTAACAATTTTGTTAAAATATTTTCATCATTCTTATCATACATTATATCAATTGAAAGGAAATTTTACTCTTTTAGATAGACTAGAATTCTCTGAGGACTTCAACTTTAATCTGGGGTTTTCAAATACTGATAGGATTGCATGGCCTTTTAAAAGCCTTTGAGTACAACAATGATAAAATGTGGTTTTAGTTATTGGCATGCCTGTGCAACAAAGCAGTTGAGAGGTGTGATTGACAGGCCAGGAGTATTTATAAGGGAAAACCTATGCTTATGTCTGCTTCAGTGACTTTATTAGCCACACCCTACTTGTAAATTGTAAACTGTCATTCAAAGTAGCACAGTGATGTTTTAAACAAGTCAGGTTTTAATACCGCTACTTTTTTTGTCTTAATGCCTAAAGGTGAATTCAGAAAATACTCCTATGTTTTGGCTCATAAAAGCATCTATCTGGAAAAAAACCTAAAACCCACATAGTAAAGAGCAATGCAAAGAAAATTTACGACATTATGCATGAATATAAGTTGTAAATTTAAGCATCACAATTAGCTAATTCAGCCTTCATTATATCAGCAACTTTCAGATTGAGAACAAAGAAAATAATTTTTTTAATTGTTGGCAGGTTTTGAACCAATATTTTAAAATATTAACAATGTGTTTTAGTGTAACTATATGTATACTGAATTAATATTGCTATTAATTCCAAAAGCTTTACAAGAGACCTTTAATATCTTTATTAAAAACTATAGAAAAATCCTTGTTTCAAAGCATACTATATTTTTATGGCAAATGCTTAATTTTACATTAAAATATTAAAATAAAAGCAGAAACATATATATTCACATTATACTTTTCTAACAACTGTACAATTTTGCTGAAATAAGGTATGAAAACAAATTACAGTTTATTGACTTCTAATAATACTCTAAATACTGTGTTTCCCTGAAAATAAGACCTAGCTGGGGCATCAGCTCTAATGCATCTTTTGGAGCAAAAATTAGTATAAGACCTGGTCTTATGTAATATAAGACCAGGTCTTTATATTATATTACATTACATTACATTACATTATATTATATTATATTTTATATTATGCCTGGTCTTATATTAAAATAAGACCATGTCTTATATTAATTTTTGCTCCAAAAGACGCATTAGAGCTGGTAGTCCAGCTAGGTCTTATTTTCAGGGAAACACAGTATTCTTTCCTGAATATTAAATAACTTAATCTTAACTAGTCTTAATAATGAAAGTAATATGAACTCATCAAAAAAATTCACATTGTGTAGAAAAAGTACAATATATAATCAATGAAAATCCCTCTTTGTTCCCAGATCAAAAACCTTACTTGCAACAAAATAACTTTTGTGGTCTAATTTCAATAATGTAATAATTCAGATGTCTAACTTTTAAATTATTAAAGGTTTTAATCCTTTTACCATGAAATACCAGATTCTGGTCAGTGCTCAAACTTGGAGGTAAAGACCTTTCTGTGTAATTAATTGCTCAGTAACTTAATATTCAGTAATGACACTTCTAATTTTTCATATCTGAATGCATATGAAGGATATGTCAATGGATGGAGGCAACCTTAAGGGATAGGAGTCTAGTCTTTATCTGTGGATTAAATTGTAGAATTCTTGGGTTTTTCTTTTTGAGGTGAACCAAACCACAAAACGATGTCTCAGGAAGCCTATTTATGTGACAACTAAGAAAAGATAAACACCTGTAAGTTGATGTTTAAAGCCCAAACTAGTTTTGAAGTAACAAGAAAGGGAAAGCTAACAGTTCAAATTTCAGTCACTTTTCATCTAAACCTATCAATGTGTGCACTGGTCCATTAATTATGTGGCTCAGCACAAAATGATATGTTAGTCTTCCCTTTTACTCTAGGATAACAGCTGTGAGGTAAGATTTTCATTCAGGAGAAAGAAAACTATTTCAAATATTTTAATTTATTTGTTGGTCTCAAGAATTTACCTAAGTCATGAATGAAAAACTAATAATTGAGGATCAAACCAGTTGTTTTGTTGATCACTCTGTCAGAACCACAATAAAACTGGAGAGGTGATTTAAAGCCTGGAGAGGTGATTCTAATGGACCTAGCTTTTCTAGGTTAATGAAGTATTCTAAAGTAGAGGTTGGCAAATTATTTTCTGTAAATGGCCAGATGGTAAATATTTTAGACACTGCAGGCCATACAGTTTCTGTCACAACTACTCAACTCTACCATTGTGCAAAAGCAGCCATAGATAGTACATAAATGAATGATCAAAGTCAGATTCCAGTAAAACTTTATTTATGAACACTGAAATATAAATTTCATATAATGTTCACATGCCACAAAATATTATTATTCTTTTGACTTTTTCCCAACCATTAAAAATGTAAAAATCATTCTTAGCTTACCGTTGCAAAAAATCAGGCAACAGGCTGGATTTGGCCCGGCCATAGTTTGGTGACTCTTGTTCTAACAGATTATTTTGATACCTGTTGTGTGGATTTGTTTCTACACTTCAAAGAAACAACATGTCACTGAGATTTTTTTTTTCAAATCTTTTTAAAAATATTTGATAGATTGTAAAAAGCCCATCAGTAACTTGCCAGAATAAATAAATGGAATTATGCCATTTAAAACATGTCTTCTAAAAAAACAAAAAAACTATTTGGCACAGACAATAGTATAATGGTTACCAGAGGGGAGGAGAGGTAGGGTGAAGGTAAAGAGGGTCAAATATATGTAATGGAAGGAGACTAAACTTTGGGTGATGAGCACACAATGCTATATTAACAGATGATGTATTATAATATTGTACACTTGAAACTTATATAGCAACCAATGTTACCCCAAAAAATTTAATTTTAAAAAAATTGGATAGATCTCACAAGAAAAGATAAAATTTATGTCTTCTGGATGAACCCAATTCAATGTCATTAGACCACATTATTATTGTAGTAGTCCTTAGTAGAAAACATCAGTTTTTAGTATAAAATCTTTGGTTCCATTTATTGTATATAAATTTCCCATGCTAATAATTTTTTAGAAAAAAAGCAATTAAGTTTGGCCATTTACTAAATTGCCTATTTTTGATGAGTTTTAAATGTATGTGCATGTGTATTTTTTGAAATTTTAAATTACATTTATTTTTTGAATAATGAATATACACATGATTTAGAATTGGAAAGGTATTATACCTAGTAAAAAGTTCTAATCTCAAGCCTACTCTGCAGTCACCCAGTTTCCTCTTCAGAGGCAAGTAATGTTAACAGTTATATGTGTGTGTGTGTGTGTGTGTGTGTGTGTGTAGAGAGATATCTTTATATATATATATATATATATATATATATATATATATATATTACATTTACAATTATATATGTATGTTTATTTTATAAGTTATGTAATGTTATAACCATTATGTTTTTAAAATATATACTTCTTTCTGATGACAAAAGTTAAGCAATACATATACATATTATAAATTCAAACATTGATGAAATGTTTAATTTGGGAAAAAAGTTCCATATACTTCCACCCACTAGAAAAGGAATCTTATTATATATTTTTTTATTTTTCCCCTAACTTTCACATAATTTAACAAAATATGGTCATTCATTACTTCCTGTTTTACAAATTCGCTTTTAAAAAGAATTTAACAAGCTATTTTGGAAAGCTCTACATGAGTATATATTGACCCCCTTGTTTTTACAGCTATTACTCAATTGTATGGACATATTATAATTTGTTTAACCAATATCCTAATGATGGATATTTGTATTATTCCCTGGTTTTATGGAATTCAGTGCTGCCAGAGGATTCTGAAAAGATGGCATCAGTGTAGTATTTGAATCTCCTTGAAACCCCTCATTAAGAACAAAGGGCAAGTAGGATATGAACCCCAAAATCCATGGACAACATCTACAAAAAAGTCTAGTGACAACGTATTCTTATGAACCCTAAAATATAAATGGCTGTGGACAAATCACCAACATCTGCAAATGCACTAAAAACTTCATGGGACTGAAGGTCCACAGTTGGGTGTTGACGCAGTGTGATTTCTACCTAGTGCTCTGAATATCAAAGTGAAGAAATTCAATGAAACACAGGTAAATGATGGATGTAACTATAACTCCCTTAAGGTAGCCAAATGCCTCGTCATCTATTACTGACATGCATGAATGGATGAACAAGATTCCTACTGTCCCTAGTATCCAGCAAAACCACAGCCAAGGGAACAGATTTGGCAGAATCAGTGAGGAAAAAAGACTTTGCTGAGCTTGACTCTATTCTGGAACAATGAAGAGATTGGAGAGGTGTATAATAAGTGGGAGTCTCCCAGTATGCGTGCGTGCGTGCGCGCGCGCGCGCGCACACACACACACACACACACACACACACACACACACACACACACACACACACCACGTCCCTGCCTTGAAGGGGTGAGGGGCAGCCATGTGGGCCACCTGTGAAATAGCACCACTCTCACTTTTTTCACTGACCCAGTGAGGGGAGGAAAGGGGTGAGCCCCAAGGGGCTCTTGCTTCTGGCTCCAAGCACCCAGTCACACTACCAAGGCACAACCCACTCCAGGGACATTGCCAGGTGGGGACTTGAACTGGTATTGTACACCTGTGAAACGGTAATGCAGGTATCCTAAGTCAAGCTCAGGGAGGAAAAAAACCACCCAGGGAGAAGAGCAAAAGCTCACTTGATCTTGATTTTCAGTATGGATACACATGGTGAAAGCAGCGCCTCACACACTCACAAATAATAAACATTTCATGGGAGAAGCAGAGAAAAGGTAAGGGGCTTTTTATTGCCCTGAGAAATGGAGAACTCGATTACTAACGAAAATTTTTCAGGGCCTTTCTCAGAACAGTAACAGAAACTGAAGGGGACACTATAGGCTATAATTTGTGGATACAGTGGAACTGTGGGAAGGTATGGAGATGATGAAATGGTCTAGATTCTGGGTCGTAAAAATGCTTAAAACTAACAAATCAAAATATGCTTTCTAGATAAATTCCCCAACCTGAAGAAAAACAAAGTAAAGCCCAGATTCAGTATAATAGGCACAATAGTGCCACCGAAAAACGTTGAAATTAGAAGAATATAGGTGCTATGGTCTGAATGTTTGTGTCCCCCAAAAAATTAATATGTTGAAATCCTAACCCCTAAGATGATGGTGCTAGGAGATGGGACCTTTGGAAGGTGATTAGATCACCAGGGTGGAGCCATCATGAATGGGATTAAAACAGGCTCCAGAGAGATCCCTCTCCCCCTTCTACACCTGAGGACAGTAGGACATCGGCAGTCGATAACCTGGAAGAGGGCCTTCTCCTGGAAATGACCATGCTAACACCCTGTTCTTGGACTTCCAACCTCCAGAACTATAAGAAATAAATTCCTGTTGTTTATCAGCTACCCAGTCTGTGGTATTTTGATATCACAGCCTGAATGGACTAAGGCAGTAGGAAACCATATTTTTAACTACTTGGTGAACACAACAGACTCATGTGCTCTAGACCTATAAAGATACAAAAGTTATCTTGGCCCACACTGCCCTCTTAAATGTATAGAAATACCAATTTCTCAGAAAAATGAATAACAGTAAAAGATTGCAATCAAGTCTCATACAGAGTTACTTTAAAAAAACAGAATAAGGAGAATTTCCCTACAAACAGTGAAAACATTACAGAACGACTTGCCCACAAACAGATGAAAACTGACCCTAATAGTCTAAAATAAGCTTAAATAAAATGATAGAAGTTATGAAAGAACAACATAAATCAGTATTAGAAAAACTAAAAACTGAGGTGATTAGAGAAGCAAGAATTTTTTAGAGATGAAAGAATTAAGAAAATAATTAGAAATAAAAGCAAAAAAAATCATTTCAGAAATGAAGGTTAAACTAGAAGGATCACACAACCAAAAACTCAATGTCGTATGACACCTAAAGAATTTAATGGAAGAAACACTTGAGAATCGAAAATAAGTGAAGGAAACTATCAACAAAATGAAAAGGCAACCTACACATTGGGAGAAAATACCTGCAAATCACATATCTGACAAGGGATTAATAATCAAAATAAATAGAGAACTCATACAACTCAATAAAAAAAAAAATCCAATGAAAAGATGGGCAGAGGATCTGAATTGAAATTTTTCCACAGAAGACATACAGATGGCTAACAGGTACATGAAAATGTGCTCAACACAAATCATCACGAAACTGCAAATCAAAAAAACCACAATGAGATATTACCCACACTTGGGAAAATGGCTCTGATCAAAAAGACAAGAAATAACAAATGTTGGTGAGGTTGTGGAGAAAAGGGAACCTTCGTGCACTGCTGATGGAAATATTCAGGAAAACTAGCCATAAGAAAACATCAATAAACTTGTAAATTTGAAATAATACATAAAAGTATACTCTTTTATGTATTATTTCAAATTTACAAAAAAATGAGAAATTAATAGTAAAATAGAAATGAAAAGGCCTATCACTTGGAAACTTGAAAATATAGTATTGAATAATTCTTAGATCAAGTCAAATTGCAGATTTCTTGAGAATAAAAATAATGAAAATAAAATATATCAAATCTTTGAGTTATCTGAGAAAAATTTATAACATTTAATACTTATAAAAATGAAATTCACAATAATCAGATAAAACATTAAAAACTAAGAAACAACAACAAAGCAAATCCTGTCCCCTCAAAAAAAAAAGCACAAGAAAAGACTAAATAAAAATAAAAACTGAAATTAATGCTGGAATTCCTAGCATTTAATTTCTAGAAATTTAAGCTAGAAAACAAACAATAGAATTAATAAACCCAATTTTTTTAAATTAAAGTTTATTGTAGTGACAATTGTTAGTCAAGTTACATGGACTTCAGGTTTACAATTCTGTAATACATCATCTGTATATCACATTGTGTGTTCACCACCTGGAGTTAGTTCTCTTTCCATCACCATATATTAAACCCCATTTACCCTCATTTACCGCCTTTACCCTCATTAACCCTCTTCTCCCCTTACCCTCTGGTAACCACTAAACTATTGTCTGTGTCTGTGAGTTTTTGTTTCTTCATTTGTCTTGTTCTTTTGTTGTTTTCAGTTTTAGATACCACATATCAGTGAAACCATATGGTTCTCTACTTTGTCTGATTTATTTCGCTTAGCATTATAATCTCAAGATCCATCCATGTTGTCGCAAATGGTACTGTTTCATCTTTTCTTATGGCAGAATAGTATTCCATTGTGTATATATACCACAACTTCTTTATCCGTTCATCTATCAAAGGACACTTCGGTTTCCATGTCTTGGCCACCGTAAATAAAGCTGCAGTGAACATTGGAGCATCCATGTCTTTATGGATAAATGTTTTCAGATTTTTTTTGGTAGATACCCAGGAGAGGGATTGCTGGGTCATATGGTAATTCTATTCTTAATTTTTTGAGGAACCTCCACACTGCCTTCCATAGCAGTTGCACCAATCTGCATTCCCACCAACAGTGTATGAGGGTTTCTTTTTCTCCACAGCCTCTCCAACACTTATTACTATTAGACTTGTAGATGATAGCCATTCTAACTGGGGTGAGGTGATAGCTCATTGTGGTTTCTATTTGCATTTCTCTGATGATTAGTGATGTTGAGTATTTTTTCATGTCTATTGGCCATTTGTATGTCCTCTTTGGAGAAATGTCTCTTCAAGTCCTCTGCCCATTTTTTAATTGGATTGTTTTTTTTCTTATTGAGTTGAGTTCCTTATATATTTTGAATATTAGCCCCTTATTGGAGGTGCTGTTTGCAAAAATCTTATTCAGTTGGTTGCCTCTTTATTTTGTTGATAGTTTCTTTTGCTGTACAGAAGCTTTTTAGTTTGATATAGTTTGATATTTTAGCTTTTACTTCCCTTGCCTTTGGAGTCAAATTCATAAAATGCTCTTTGAACCCAAGGTCCATAATTTTTGTACCTATGTTTTCTTCTATGCAGTTTATTGTTTCAGGTCTTATGTTTAGGTCTTTGATCCATTTTGAATTAATTTTGGTATATGGTGAGAGATAGCAGTCCAGTTCACTCTTTTGCACGTGGCTTTCCAATTTTCCCAGCACCATTTATTGAAGAGGCTGTTTTTTCTCCATTGTATGTTTTTGGCTTCTTTGTCAAAAATTATCTGTCCATATTTATGTGGGTTTATTTCTGGGTTCTCAATTTTATTCCATTGGCCTGTGTGTCTGTTTTTCTGCTAATACAATACTGTTTTAATTATTGTTGCTCTATAGTACAAACTGAAGTCAGGGAGTGATACCTCCAGCATTGTTCTCTTTTCTTTAAGATTGCTTTTGCTATTTGGCGTCTTTTGTGGTTCCAAACAAATCAGATGATTTTTTGTTCTATTTCTTTTAAAAATGCCATTGGGATTTTGATAGGGATTGCATTAAATCTGTATATTGCTTTGGGTAATATGGTCATTTTAACTTTGTTGATTCTTCCAATCCATGAACATGGAATATCTCCATCTCTTTGTGTCTTCTTTAATTTCTTTTTAAATGTCTTATAGTTTTCAGTATATAGGTCTTTCACATCCTTGGTTAAGTTTATTCCTTGGTATTTTATTCTTTTTGTTGCAATTGCAAAAGGAATTGCGTGTTTTTTCCTTTATTTTTCTGAGATTTCATTGTTAGTATATACCGTGTTTCCCCGAAAATAAGACCTAGCCAGACTATCAGCTCTAACGCGTCTTTTGGAGCAATAATTAATATAAGACCCGGTCTCATTTTAATAAAATATAAGACCCGGTATTATGTTAATTTTTGCTTCAAAAGATGCGTTAGAGCTGATTGTTTGGCTAGGTCTTATTTTCGGGGAAACACGGTAGGAATGCAATGGACTTTTGTACATTGATTTTGTAGCCCACAACCTCACTGTATTCATTTATTGTTTCTGATAGCTTTCTGATGGAATCTTTAGGGTTTTCTGTATATAGCATCATGTCATCTGCAAAAAGTGACAATTTAACTTCTTCATTCCCAATTTGGATGCCTTTTATTTCTTTCTCTTGCCTGATTGCTCTGGCTAGGACTCCCAATACTATGTTGAACAACAGAGGTGATAGGGGACAGCGCTGTCATGTTCCTGAATGCAGAGCAAAGGGCTTCAGTTTTTCACCATTAATTATGATATTAGCTGAGGGTTTGTCATATATGGCTTTTATTATGTTAAGGTATTTTCCTTCTACACCTATTTTATTAAATGTTTTAATCATAAATGGATGTTGTATCTTGTCAAATGCTTTTTCTGCATCTATTGATATATAATTTTTGTCCTTTATTTTGTTTATGTGATGTATCACATTGATCGATTTGCGTATGTTGAACCATCCTTGTGCCCCTGGGATGAGCCCCACTTGGTCCTGATGTATAATCTTTTTAATGCATTGTTGCATTCGATTTGCTAGAATTTTGTTTAGGATTTCTGCATCTGTATACATCAGAGATATTGGTCTGTAATTTTCTTTTTTCTGTGTTATCCTGATACCAAGTTTTGGTATCAGGATAATGTTGGCCTCATAAAATGAGTTAGGGAGTATTGTCTCTTCTTCAGTTTTTTGGAAGAGTTTGAGTAGGACAGGCATTAGATCCTTTTTGAATGTTTGGTAGAATTCACTAGTGAAGCCATCTGTCCCTGGACTTTTGCTTTTGGGAAGGTTTCGGATGACTGATTCATTCAATTTCCTTACTGGTGATTGGTCTATTTAGATTTTCCAGTTCTTCGTGATTCAGCCTACGAAGGCTATGTGTTTCTAAGAACTTGTCCATTTCTTCTAGGTTATTGAATTTGGTGGCATATAATCCTTCATAGTATTCTTGGATGATCCTTAGTATTTCTGTGGTATCTGTGATAACTTCCCCTCTTTCATTTCTGGTTTTGTTTATTTGTGTCTTTTCTCTTTTTATCTTAGTGAGTCTAGCCAAGTGTTTGTCAATTTTATTAATCTTTTCAAAGAACCAGCTCTTTGTTGCATTAATTCTATTGTCTTTTTGTTCTCTATTTCATTTAGTTCTGCTCTGATTTTTATTATTTCCTTCCTTCTGCTGACTTTGGGTTTCATTTGTTCTTCTTTTTCTAGCTCTTTAAGGTGTAATGTGAGGTTATTTATCTGGGATTTTTCTTGTTTCTTGAGATAGGACTGTAATGATATAAATTTCCCTCTTAAAACTGCTTTTGCTGCATCCCAAAAATTTTGGTAGGATATATTTTCATTGTCATTTGTTTCTCTGTATCTTTTTATCTCTCCTATTTCTTCTTTGACCCAGTTGTTCTTTAAAAGTATATTGTTTGATCTCAACATATTTGTAGTTTTTTCCTGCTTTCTTTTTGCAGTTGATATCCAACTTCAAAGCCTTGTGATCAGAGAATATGCTTGGTATGATTTCAATCTTCTCAAATTTGCTGAGGCTAGTTTTATGTCCCAATATATGATCTATCCTTGAGAATGTTCCATGTACACTAGAAAAGAATGTATAGTCTAATGTTCTAGGATGAAATGCTCCATAAATGTCAGTTATGTCCATTTCACCTAATGTGTCATTTAGGGTTGATATTTCTTTATTTATTTTCTATTTGGATGATCTATCCATAGCTTTCAATGATGTATTTAGGTTCCCTACTATAATTGTGTTTGGGTCAATTTTTCCCTTTAGTACTGTTAGTATTTGCCTGGTATATTTCGGTGTTCCCTAATTGGGGTATAAATATTAATGACTGTTATGTCTTCTTGTTGTATAGACCCCTTTATCATTATGAAATGTCCATCTTTGTCTCTTATTACCTTTTTTATCCCGAAGTTTGTTTCATCTGATATCAGTATGGTTACACTTGCTTTTCTCTGGATACCATTTATTTGGAGTGTCAGTTTCCACCCTTTCACTTTGAGTCTATATTTGTTCTTGTAGCTGAGATGTGTCTCTTGGAGGCAGCATATGGTTGGGTTTAGTTTTTTGATCCAATCTGCTACTCTATGCCTTTTTATTGGTGAGTTCAGTTCATTCACATTTAGGGTGATTATTGATATATTAGGATTTCCTATCATTCTATCTTTGGTTTTCTTGTAGGACTGTGTCTCCATTGTTTCTTTGCCTTTTTGTTGCTGCCTATTATTTCAGTGTGGTGGTATTCTATGATTTTTCTCTCTGTTTCTTCTTTTATTATGTTATATATTTCTATTCTGGATTTTTTTTTGAGTGGTTATCATTAAGTTTATGTAAAAGAAAGTTTCATAGAGTATTCCATTTTCTTCAACATGCTTACTTTCTCCATTCCCTTATGCAATTTCTGACCTTTATTCTCCCCCTTTTTATGTTTTTGTTGTCACAAATTATCCCTATTCATGCTGGTCAGATAGCCTCCTTCAGTATTTCTTGTAGTGCAGGTCATGTGTTAGAAAATTCCCTCAGCTTCTGTATGTCTGGAAAGGTCTTTATTGCTCCTTCATATCTAAAGGATATCTTTGCTGGATATAGTATTTGTGGCTCATAATTTCTCTCTTTCAATAGTTTGAAATATTTGATTCCACTCCCTCCTCGCTTGTAGAGTTTCTGCTGAAAAAATCTGATGGTAGTAACCCAACAGGCTTTCCTTTATAGGTTACCGTCTTCTTTTCCCTGGCTGCCTTGAGGATTCTTTCTTTGTTGTTAATTTTTGACAGCTTCAATAAAATGTGCCTTGGAGAAGGCCTGTTGGGATTGAGATAATTAGGTGTTCTATTTGCTTCTTGGATTTGAGGATCCAGTTCTTTCCACAAGTTTGGGAAGTTCTCATCGACTATTTGTTTGAATATATTCTCTGTTCCCTTCTCCCTTTCTCCTTCTGGTATGCCCATTATTCTTATATTGCTCTTTCTGATGGAGTCAGAAAGTTCTTGTAGAGTTCTTTCATTTCTTTGAACTCTCAAGTCTCTCTCTTCTTCTATCTGTGTCATTTCCAGATTTCTATCTTCACTGTCACTGATTCTCCCCTCCATCTAGTCAGCTCTATTACCTAAGCTGGCTATTTCATTCTTCATTTCTTTTATTGAGTTCTTAATCTCCAGAAATTCTATTTGGTTCTTTTTTAAAATTTCAACGTCTTTGGTAAAATGTTCATGTTGTTCTTAGATTGTGTTTCTGAGTCCATTAAACTGCCTGTCTCTGCTTTCTTGCATCTCATTGAGTTTTTTCAGAACTGCAGTCTTCAATTCTCTGTCACTTAAATCACATATTTCCATGTCTTTAAGTTCATTTTCTGGAGACTTTTCATTTTCTTTCTGAGCTGCCTTGTTACCTTGGTATTCATGGCAATTAGTGAATTATTTCTCTTCCTAGGCATCTACAGGAGTGGCTTCTGCAACAGGTTGGTAGGAAGACATCTTTCCTTTGCTTTCCAGTAGGTGTTGGTAGAATGTTTATTTTCTTTCCAACTGCAGCCTTAAATCTCTTTCATGCTATAGTGTTGTATTTTCTCTGCACTGTTCCGGCTTCTCACACAATGGGGGGATTCCCTGGAAAGTGGGCTTCTCCTGTGTGAGCAGGTTTCCTGGGACTCAGGGCACCACCTCTGTTGGGGAATGTGGAAAGCTTCTGAAGTTCTGAATGTCTTCCTGCACCAGATTCAGGGCCTGTGTGTTTCAGCAGCTCTGTTTACCCCTGCAGGGATCCACCCAGATAGGTGGGGGTGAGGGTGGGGTGGGCTGTGAGAGGTGGCTGTGAGCAATGGCAGTGACCACCAGCACAGCCCCCGGGGCTCCCTCCCCTTTACCGGAACTAGTTGGGCTGAGTCTGTGGCTGCGGGCCACAGTTCTCAGAACTGCAAATATTCTGTTCTTTTGATCTGACACTGCTACTGTTCCGCTTCTAGCACCAGGCAGGTGGGAGTAGGGCGAGCTCTGGGATGGTAGGAGGGGGCAGCTAGGCTCCATGCCCAAGCCTTCTGTTCTCTGCTCTGCAGTGAGGGCTTAAACTGCTGTTTTCACCCTTCTTCCTTCAGTCTTTGCTCCCAGGTCTCTGCCATGAGTGTTGGGTTCAGCTGTATTATATGCTGATCCTCAGGCGGGACTGTGGGCCATAAGCGGAGCCCTAGCAGTCCAAGTTCTTCCCTCTCCCACAGCTGCGGTAGTTCCGGGATGCAGCGAGCTCAGAGCACCGATCTAGGTCTGCATTCTGCTCCCCCATGGTCCGCAGTCTCCACATTTCCTGCTTCCTCCTCCCCCGCTCACCCAATTTGACCAGCTTTAGATGATTTCAGTTGCGCATTTCTTAGTCTTGTCTGTCTGCTCCACAGGGAGTCCTTTGTGGAGTTATAGTTGTTCAATTTGTTGTAAATTCCAGGGGTGATTTCAAGAGGCTCACCTCACACCACCATTTCTATGATGTCATTTCCTAAATCCAAAATTTGATCATTTGTAAAAAATAATCTACCTGAACAAATCACTAGCTAACCTAATCAAGGGGAAAAGGAAGATAGCACAAATATACAAAATTAGACATGACAAGTAGGGAATTGTGATCAAAACAGAACGAATTTAAAGTATGAGAGGTTATTTTCTATAACTGCAAATAAATGTGAAGACTTAGTTAAATGGATAATTTCTAAGAAACCTACAATTTATCAGACTAGCATCAGTGCTATAACCTCAAAAAAATGAATTCAGTCAGCAACTTGAATGAGCTTGGAAAAAGAATCTTCCTCACAGACCCTCCAGCCCAGCCCAGCCAACGACATGATTTCAACCTTGTAAAGCCCTGAGCAAGGGGCCCAACCAAGCTGCACTGTACTTGCACTTCTGACACACAGAACAGTGAGATAATAGGTGGGTGTTGATTTAAGCTGCTAAATTTGTGTTAATTCGTATGGCAGCAATAGACAATCAACACACCATGTTTCAAAATCCAGAAGTAAAAAGGGGAAAAAGTATAAATGTAATAACCTAAAATTTAAAAATTTTACAGGCAAGAAAAAAAAACAAAATATTTCAGATATGACGAATGGCAATATATTTGCAACTTACATGAATAAAATTTAATATATCTAAGATAAAGAGCTTCTAAAACTAGAGAAGAAAAAGATGCACAGTCTTAAAGGAAAATGGACTAAGCGAGTTCATAGCAAATTAAAACTACCTTGAGATATTTTCCACCTGTTAGGTGCCAAAAATCTGATAACATATTCTCATGGCAAGGCTCTCGGGACACCTACATTCTCATACACTGCCAGTGGGAGTACAAAATAAAATAAAGCCTATATAAGAGAATTTGCCAATATCTAATAAAACTATAAAGTTAACCTTTGACCCAGAAATCCCACTTCTAGAAATCTAACCCAAAGCACCTGGTCAAAAAAATAAAAAGAAAAGTATGATGTACAGTTGACCCCTTGGTCAATGTGGAGTTTAGGCGTGCTGACCTCCCACACAATTGAAAATCTACATATAACTTTTGACTCCCCAAAAACTTAAGTCCAGTCAGCCATTGGTATGTGCAGGGAATTGGTTCCAGGATCCACGTGGATACCAAAATCCACAGATGCTCAAGTGCCTTATATTAAATGGCATAGAACAATGCATATAGTCAGCCCTCCACTTCTGCCAATTCCCAACCATGGATAGAAAATAATTGTTTTGAGTGCGGTTGGTTGAATCTTCCATGCAAAACCCATGGATACAGAGGGCCAATTAATATTTATTGGAAAAAAAATCCACATATAAGTGGACGCATGCAATTCAAACTTGAGCTGTTCAAAGGTCAACTGTATTTACATCTCCCCAAAGAATGAGTTGTCATTATTTATTTCCACTGAGGTACATATATATCAAAGGTCTCAAAAAATGACAAGGAAAAACCCAATGTTAAAGACAAACTTTCATTCATAAAGTACTATGATAACACATTATTATTAATCATGTGCATATTTTTCCTGTTTGTGCTTACATATTTTTTAATGAAAACAGAACTATTCAACACAATATATTCTGTATTTCTTACACTGGAGGGCACGACTTTTCATACAGATCAGATTAACACTTCGAAATAGCTGAGAGTAACCGTGTAGGACCTCGTAACGTTAACCCTAAAAGATAAGTTGTCGATGCTCAACTCTTTTAACCTTTTTGGCTCTTGTTTCCTGCTCTTTCTTACTTATTATAAGTTGTTGATACTTACTGAACATCCCATTACTTTCTCCCATTATCATCTTAGTCTCATGCCTTATAGCAGCTCTAAAAGAAAAAATGTTATTTTCCTTAAAAACAGCATGGAAAGTATTATATATGGAGGGATAAAAAGAAAAAGAACTTCAAGGGAGGGAAAACTATTCACAAAATATTTTTATAGATTTTGGAATAATTCCTTAACTTACATGAATATTTAATAATGAAATTATAATATGTAGTTTTATAAAGCTCTTAATATATCAAAGATTTAAAAATCACTACCAGGGGTGGCCGGTTAGCTCAGTTGTTTAGAACGCGATGTTTGTAACACCAGGATTGCCAGTTCTATCCCCACATGGGCCAGTGCAAGCTGCACCCTCCACAACTAGATTGAAACAACTACTTGACTTGGAGCTGATGGGTCCTGGGAAAACACACTTAAAATAAGCAAAAGTTTAAAAAAAAAAATCACTTCCAGAGATTTTCCGTTTAGTCTAATACTCTTACCAGTAAGCAGAAGTCATTCAATAAAATTAGCAAGCTCATACCACAGGAGCATAACTAATATCACTCTTCCCTGTGACTGTCAAGATTTTGCCAAAAGCCACTTTCTTATATTTTTCCTCTCTCCATAAATAATCTAGAGTTGTAAAAATTGCATATCATTGCTGTCTTTTGAGAAAACTAATAAAAATTACCAACATTATAGATTTTTAATAATTAATGTCTGTTTGTTAAAAGGGGTTGTTTTTAAAAAGACAAAACCAATCATTCAGTTTATAGATGAAATGTTAATTTAGTAGATTAAGGCATAAAAATGCAAATCTTCAGTTACCTTTAAACATTTATGTTCTCTCGGTCTACTTCCTATGAATTATAATTATTTTCATAAGACCACTGGCTGAAATTCTAGTTCAATAGAGAACTCAGTTGAGTGCAATAGGGAGAGAATTGTGTGTGTGTGTGTGTGTGTGTGTGTGTGTACATATGTATGTATATATAAAATGTAAAATTACGTTCAAGAATAAAGTCTATTTAAAAAAAAAAAAATAGGACCAAAACCTAATACTTCTTAAAGGATTATGTTTGGGGGCTTCCTAAATTGTTTAAAAGATCAGCATGGAGAATTCTTGTAAACAGTTCTTACTAAGTCTGTGTCCTTTTAACTTAAAAGGCTTTATATTATAATTGCTCTGTAAATATCAGAATTTTCTATATATTGTGCAGTGTACACAAAGAAGCCGACAAATGGCTTATCTTGTACTTATCAACTTGTTTATTTTTATGCCTCCAAAAGCCATGTATTTTTACAAGAGCAGCTGCTACTTTGTAAATATTTTAATGGCTTCTGTTAAGTAGAGCTGTCAGTTTAACAAACAATATTATGAAAGATTTTCATTCTTCCATGTGATTGCATATCTTGAAATGTGTTTTACCCTGAAAATCCTTTGGAAATTTTAGACTGGAAGGATATCTCCTTAGAAGGCACAAAGCCAGCAAAAGAATAGCTAGGTTTAAAGAATAATGTATAAGATCACCAGGGAAATAGAGCCATTTATTTCAGAAGACAAATGTACAACAGCAATAAGTTCTCTTAGCTCACTTCTCTTCTTTTAATTCGGGCGATTTGAAGAAATGGAAGGGTGCTGGCTTTGAGCCAGACATAGCAGGTATGAACCTTAATTCTTTTGCTACTTAATGAAGATTAGCAGACATTTGGTCGTGTCCAAAATGTCCATTGAGAATTGTGATCCATGCCACAAGGTCCTTGATATCTGGTCCTGTCAAAATGGCCATGGAGATATTTGGTCCAAAAGGTCCTTGAAATCCTTTCCTATCAAAAACATCCATGAGCATGTTTAGTCCGTGCCAAATGGTCCTTGATATTTAGTCTTGTCAAAAACATCCACACTCACAAAATATCTCTGGATTCAAGCAGCTCATAAAGTTTATTAATGCTTTTAGTTTACATGATTAGTATATAAAAACTATCATGCTTTATTGATCCAATAATTGTGTGGTGGCTTTATTGCCAATAATAACCCTTCTGAGCTGGTATAAATGGCACATGGGGTTAGGTAGCTGGGTCTGGGTTCAAATATTGCAGAAAAGCAGGAATTATATTAACTGTGCATATTGAAGACCTACAATTAGAGAAATGCACAGAAGATGACAAGTTGAGGATGAGATCTCAATGCATGGTGCGCTAATATGTCACTGGGCATTTGGTTGGATGTGGCTGGGTCATTCAGTAATGGTGGCATTTGAAAGGAGGAGCTTGGTCAAGCTGCTATGTAAAATTGCGGTGAACGTGTTGATGTAAACACTTTATAGAGCATCTCGCTTGTTTAGGATGAGTGAGAATGGGTGTGGCTCTCCGACCACGTAGCCATCAGTCATAATAGCCACCATGAGGACATACTCGGCATCTAATTAAGTCCCCTACCACTATCCCATAGCCCAGGATTAATTGATGATGTTTCCCATGAATCGATGTCCTACAGAGGTACAATCACAGTAGCCTGCAAGAAGCACCTGCTGCATGTTGTTGGAGAGGTTTTAGTGGATGTGACTTCCACTTACCTGCCAGTTGGCGTGGACCAAACAGCCTTGGCTGGTGCCTACCTACTGGCTGATCCAGCCCTGCCTAATTGGGTGTCAAATCCATAAGACATTAGTAAGGTTTCCCCTACCAATAAATCACCAACTATTGGTCAGATGGCTACAAAAGAAGAAAAACAACCCCTCTTCTTTTGCTCAGCAAAATATAGCAGCTGTATTTGAAAATTATGGCAGAACATGGCAGAAATATTATACTCACAAAAGGAAAAGCCAATGCTACATTCCAATGGTTTTTGTTATCATTTTCATTCCTTTAACAGAGAGAGGAGTAAAAGGTACTGACACTATGAAGAGAGGGGAATCTGTAGTGCACAATGTACAACTAGTCAGGATGTAGATAAAATTACAGTCATTCAAGATGGGACAGGAAAACATCAGTGTTGAAGGGGAAGTCATGAAAACACTGAGTAGTTTAAAAAGACATGGAGAAAGAACCAAATGCAACACCATTGCAAGTACTTCAAAGAACTATCTGTGATATTCATGATGAAAAGTTCCTGCTATTGCTACCAGAATGAAAAGGATTAAAGAGGCAAGTAAATAGAATTCCAAACAGACATTGACCTTCAAACCCAACTTCACTGCATGGACTTCAATTCCAGTGGAGTAGAAAGTGACCAGAGGTGAAGAACCATTACTTCTGCATGATTCCAGTGCTCAATATGGTGAAAGAACTCTTACTCGCACAACATATGACAGTATTTGATATTTAAGTGCCAGCACCACATTATTTATTCAGTGATGGCACCTTCAAGACCGCACCAGCACAGTTCACTCAGTTATTTGCTGTGCATGGTGTAACGCTAGGTTGTACTGTGCCATTGACTTATGCACTAACAATGAAAAGGAGAGAAGACACATCTACATCTATATATGTATATGAATATAGATATAGACATGAGAGTACTTGCATTTGCATGGTAAAGGAATCTTAAGATTAACCCTTCATTGTACATCATGGATTTCAAGACTGCAAATATAAGTGCAAGTCAACTACTTCTACCAAATGCACAAGTAAAAGAAGGTTTGTTTCACTTTTCACAGTCACTGGTGAAAACTATCCTCCTTGAGTCTAACATGAGTATATAACAACGGAAACTTAACACCCATAAGTGTGCATCCATGTTGTTTGGACTTCTGTTTGTGCCAAACGAAACTTGAGTACACTATGGAGAAAGCAGAAGAAAATTCAGATGATCTAATGGATTATGTTCAGAGTGTATGTCTATGGAAGGCATGGCAGAGGAAGAAGATCAGAAGCTCCAAGATTTCCACCAGAAATTTAGAATGTTTATAGATTAGTACTGAACAGCCACTACAGGATGAACAACACAATGGAAGGCTTGCATAGCAAACTTCAAAAGCTAATGGTAGTATATCATCCTTCAATTTGGAGATTTATTGAAGTTTTAAAAGACAAATGGCAAATCAGTGAACAAGTTATCATCCAGGTTCTTGGTGGTCATACTCAAATATAGTGACCAATTTCACAATGATACTGACAAAATCAAATTCATGTAACCAAAATTATTGACAGATACAATACATATAAAGCCAATAATCAGGTTAAGATATACTTGGGAGCAATTACTCATTGACTTAAGAGTAACCTGCCAAACTTCATTACAAGGAAGAACAAGAATAAATGTGACATCCAAATTTCATCATGAATTACAATAAAAATAACTTAAAATTTTAACAAAGTTAAATGTTTACATCATTTAACAAACCATGTACCAAATGTGTCAATGGACATTTTGGACAGGACCAAATATCAAGGACCATTTGGTGTGCACCAAATGTCTCAATGGATGTTTTGGACAGGACCAAATATTAAGGACCTTTTGGCATGAACCAGATGCCTCAGTGGATGTTTTAGACAGGACCAAATGTTCTGCTAGGCTTAATAGATACTGGTTAGAGCAAGCCAATTAACCTCTTTGACCCTCAGTTTCTGTATCTGCAAATGGGACAATGATACATAACTTACAGGGTCATTATGAGAATTAGAGATAATATATATAAAGGGCCTAACTCAATAAAGATAGCAATTATTAGTCTGTCTTTCCTACTTAGCAACCAGGAGTCTCAAAATCATTTAGTCTTTACATTTTTATTCACTCACCTTATCTCTTCCCTCCTTTTTCTGTCTACTTTGTGGACTTCGGAGTGAGATAATATTTTAGGAATGATCTAATTTATCACTTTTATTGAATAAATGAGGGAACAGAAGCTGAGAGATTACATGACTTCTACAAGATCACAAATACCATGTTTCCCCAAAAATAAGACCTAGCCGGACAATCAGCTCTAATGCGTCTTTTAGAACAAAAATTAATATAAGACCCAGTCTTATTTTACTATAAGACCAGGAATAACATAACATAATATAATATATAATATATAATATATAATATGTATAATATAATATAATATAATATAATATAATATAATATAATATAATATAAATAACATATATAATACCGGGTCTTATATTAATTTTTGCTCCAAAAGACGCATTAGAGCTGATTGTCTGGCTAGGTCTTATTTTCGGGGAAACACGGTATGTATAAGTTTTTCTGTAATCATACTTATAAAGGATTTATCAGAAATTGTATTTGTATTTGATTCAGATCTTAATCATTTTTTAACAGAACTCCTGGGGCCTTTGGACAGAGGGGATATGTTAAATGAAGCTTTTGTTGGCCTATCTTTAACACCTCACCGAGAAGACACATTTCCAGATAACTTTTCTTCAATCCATAGACATATTATTCAACAAAGAACATTGAATGTCTCTTCTAACAGGTAAAATATGTTCAACTAAGAAAATTGATCCATAAAGGAAAAGTATTTAGTATTAAACAATTTAAGTATTCCTCATTTAAATGCAAACTAATAGTTAAGCAAGGATATTTCAAAATGTCAAGGGAAAAAATGTGCATTTTCTCATGACTAAGACTTTGCCGTAGTTTGATCATGCAAGAGCAGGCACGATAGAAGTAGAATTAAATGTAAACAGAATATTGTTATAATGAATGTTATTCCAGGCCAAAATGAAATTACTATAATGTATTGAATTCTATTTGTATTCTGTTGTGACATTTTAAGATTATTACATTATTAAAATACTAATTTTTAGCATGTTTAGTTTAAATTATAATTTATATGTTCATACCTATGCAAGCTTGCCATTAGTTTTTGAAGTCTGATAAATGATAATTTAATATCCAGCTTGCCACATAAGGATAAATGTGAAATTAAAAACACTAGACAAAGTAACAGTATTATTTATAATGATAATTATAATGTTCATTATGATGATGATAATATTGTAAAGCAAAGGTCAGCAACTTTTTGTGTAAAAGGCCAGATACTATGCTTTGTGGGCCATACGGACTCTCACAACTACTCAACTCTGCTGTTGTAGTATGAAAGTAGCTACAAACAATATATAAATAAATGAAAGTGGCTGTGTTACAAAAAAACTTTATTTACAAAACAGGCAGTGGGCAGGTTTTGGTCCTTGGTCTGTAGTTTACATACCTGCTCTTGAAGATCCCAACTATATGCAATGAATCATGATGAGGCCACATTTTTCATATATATCATATGCAATGTATATGAATATGATATGATACGATATATCATATAATATATGAAGTAGATGACATATGGGAATCTGTGATGTTCTGGGATTCCTCCCATCTTCCCACCATCCCCAAGCTAGTTCAATCTTGTAGTTTCACTAGGGTAGGACAAGCTGTGAAAACCAACAGCTGACTTGATTTGGAGCCTAAGCGTGGAAAAACCCCACTCAGCAGCATTGTCGATAAAAATAGCAAACTCACCATCAGTAAAAGCAACAAACTTGAAAGGACATGAACAGGAAAAGCCACAGTTCTAACCTGCTTACTGGGTCAAGTAACAAAATGGCAGACTAGCCAGAAATTTAACAGAGCAATCCTGGAAATGAGAGAACCAAAGAGGGTCTATTAAACTCCACACATTTCTGATGGAGTTGTACGACCTCATTTTTTTGGCTCTCTTTTGTCTTGCACAACCCTAAAATTTCCCCTGATGCTTCTTTCCTCCTTCATACCCAGTTGCCAAAAGGTGCCTTTCCTTTGCTGCCTTTTTGGTCACCACCCAGCTCCCCACGCCAGGAGCTCAAAATCTTCCCTTTCAAACTATTTGATACTTTTAATGTTAAACCCCTTTAGTGTAGTTCATGCTCTGACCTACAAAAATACAAAAATACCAGGACTTGGAGAGATCATACACTGGGATTTGGTGTTTTTCTCCATTCTATTTACAATTATTTTGAAATTTAGACGTTCTGTCTTTAAGTCATGCCAGAAGTGTGGTTTCCATGCAGTTTCTTTTCTCCCTTTATTCTGTTGTGTATTGTTTATAGAGGAAGTATTGGGAGGTGAAAAGGAAGGCAGTCACTATTATCCTTCAGTTACCTGGCAGTCCTTCCTCTATTTACTTTTTTAAAAACAATTTTAGTGAAGTATAATTTACATGTGCCATGAAATTCACCCATTGTAAGTATACAATTCAATGATGTTTGGTAAATTTATAAAATTTGCAGCTACCACCACAATGCGGTTTTAGAATGTTTCCATCACCCTAAATAGTTCCCTTGTGCCAGTTTACAGTCAATTCCCCTCCCACCTCCAGCCCGAGCCAATCTCTAGTCTGTTTTCTGTCTTTAGAGAAATTTTATATACATGAAGTCATACAGTCTGGAGATTTCATATAAATGGAGTCACACTTATGTTGACTTTTGTGTCAGGTTTCTTTTGCTTAGCATTATGTTTTTGAGGTTCACACATGTCATACCATGTAGTTAATTCCCTTTTAATTGATGAACAGTATGGATGCTATATAAATATACCACATTTTGTATATCCATTAACCAGCTGATGGATATTTGAATTACTTCCAGGTTTGGGCTATTATGAAAAATGTTGCTATAAATATTCACATGTAAGTCTTCGAGTGAAGATATGTTTCATTTTCCTTGGGTAGATAGAATTGTTGGATCATATTGCAAATTCATACTGTTAGTATTAAGAAACTGCCAAATTGTTTTTCCAAAGTGACTATAACATTTTACATACCTACCAACAATGTACAATGTCTGAGGGTCCAGTTTCTCCACATCCTCACCTATGCTTGGTATTGTTCTCTTTTTTATTGTAACCATTCTAGCAGGTATAGAATGGATCTCATTATGATTTTAATTTGCTTTTCTCTGACTAATGATGTTGACCATTTTTATGTGATTAGTAGCCATTAGTATATCTTTTTTGGTAAAATATTTATTCAAAACTTTTGACCATTTTTTTAATTGGGTTGTCTTATTATTGAACTAAAATCTTTCTTTGATATTTTTTTAAAATTTTATTTGATTAAATTTATTGGGGTGACAATTGTTAGTAAAATAACATAATTTCAGGTGTACAATTCTGTATTACATCATCTATAAATCCCATTGTGTGTTCATCACCCAGAGTCAGTTCTCCTTCCATCACCATATATTCGATCCCCCTTACCCTCATCTCCCACCCCCCACCCCCCAACTCCCTAACCCTCTGGCAACCACTAAACTATTGTCTGTGTCTATGAGTTTCTGTTTCTCATTTGTTTGTCTTGTTCTTTTGTTGTTTTTGGTTTATATACCACATATCAGTGAAATCACATGGTTCTCTGCTTTTTCTGTCTGACTTATTTCGCTCAGCATTACTCTCTCGAGATCCATCCATGTTGTCACAAATGTTCCTATATCATCTTTCTTTATATATTCTGAATATAAGTCCTTTATCAGATATACAGCTTGTAAATACGTATCTGCTCCCAGTCTGTGTCTTGCATTTTCCTAATAGTACCTTCTGAAGTACAAAAATTTATTTTGTTGCAGCCCAATCTAGCTTTTTTCTTTTCTTAGATTGTGCTTTTTGTGTTGTACATAAAAAATCTTTTTCTAACCTAGGGACTCAAAATTTTCTTCTAGAAGTTTTATAGTTTAGCTCTTACATTTAAGTCCATTTCGAATTAACTTTTATATATGATGTGATACAAGCATCTAAGTTCATTATTTTATACATGGAAATCCAATTTTCCTAGCACCATTTGTTGAAAAGTTCCTTTCCCCATTGAATCACCTTAGCATTTTTGTCAAAAATCAATTGGCCATGTGGAAAGGTTTATTTCTGAATTTGCCATTTTATTCAATTGGTCTCTGTATCTATCCTTACACTAACAAATGCCTAAACTTGGCTATACCGAAGGCTACACTGAACCAGAATCTCACAGAATGCATCACAATACCACAAAAATAAATGGGAAAAAGATGAACTCTTCCACACAGAATTACTTCATAAAAACAGAAAATGAAAACACACACACATGAATTGAGAAAAATTCTCCCCCCACCCCCAAACAACCATGAAGTAGAAGAATACTGCAATGATACTCCAAGCAGAATTAACAAACAACTGGGTACATGGAAACTCACTCTGAATTAGACAAAAAAACTAAGAGGAACGGGAGAGGCGATGGGGGCAGGGAAAAAAGGAAGGAAAGGAGTTCACTGAACTCAGGAAAAAAAAGAAAAAGAAACTACAAATGAGAATAAACCTAAAATTAAATTTAATAAAAGGCACTGAAAACGGCAGAGAACTAGGGCATGAAAGGGAGATAAAGCAAAAAGTTAAAAAAAAAAAAAATTGTCAGGGAGAAACTACAGGAAATCCTCAATATCATCAATAGTTTCTTGGAAACTGCGACTGTAAGTGAAATGACATATAACATAACCAATTTACCATAGGCTGATTAATATAAACAGAGTGAAGTTCGAATGACATATTTCTGGTCACAAAAACATCACCAAACTTTATTTAAATAAAGACCCAAAACACTCCCGATAATAAATACTGAAATGTGAGCTATACATACATTTAAGAAATATTAAAAATAAGTAAGATAATTTTCTAACCTGCTGATTACAGTTCAGGCTCGATGGTGGCCAGAGCCCATCCTGACAGCTCAGGGTGCAAGGCAGGAACCCACCCTGGATATAACACCCTTCCATCGCAGGGCATACTCACACATACACCCGCACTCATTCATACTGGGACAATTTAGACACATCCATTAACCTAGTGTGCACATCTTTTGATGTGAGAGGAAACCAGAGTCCCCAGAGAAAACCCATGCAGACATGGGGAGAAGAGGCAAACTCCACACAGACAGTGGCCCTGGCCAGGAATCAATTTTTGTTTTTTCTCACCAATATCATTACAAAATGATGTTGAATGAAATGATGTTATTCAGGAACCTGCTGTAATAGAATAGGAGGTAAGGCAAAGAAGCAACAGCATTTGTACAATTTGATTCCGTGAAGAAGAAAAATAAAAAATGAAACAGAATTAGTATTTAAACTATAATCCAGGAAAATGTTTCAGAAATAAATTTTTTAAAAAATACTTGGATCTACATATTGAAAAATCATACCAGGTGCCTAAGGAAATTATATTAGAACAATCAGCTCTAAGGCATCTCCTAACACAGCTCTTAGATTTCAGTGATTAATTTTTAAAATCTTCAAGATCTCCACGTAAAAAGATCAAGTAACTTACAAAAGGAAAACAAACTAACATCATCCTTTTCAAAAATAAAAGACGAGGCAAAAGTGGAGCTGCCATTTTTAAAAATTCAATGAAAGAAAGTGTGAACAAAGGATTTTATATCCACCCAAGCTCTCCTTGAAGTATCAAAACTAAAGAAAAACAGTTTTCATGAACACTTCTTGAGGAAGGTACTTGAGAGCAAGAGCTTCACCCAACCATGAAATAACTCGGAAAACTTCAGCAAAGGACTGACTGTGAAAGTTTTAATATATGTAAATGAGAGATGAGTGTGGAAGACTCATGTGCAGGTACTGTATGTTGTGATTAAGTAGAAATGATACAACTAAAAGGGAGGAGAAGTGAGTAAAAGAGAAGAGTAGAATAAACTCACTGATTGTTGTATACAGCATAGGTGAGAGTTAAACGATGCCAATAAATCCTGACACATCAGGTAATAAAAAGTTAACTAAGAAGGGACTAAGGGTATTAGAAAAGATATTAGTACAAAGGTAACCAATAAAACAAAACTACAAACCTTCCTAAATACCATTTAAAAAAATAAATTAGAACAAAGGAAACATATACACACACCTCATAAAGAAACATAAGCAAATATAACCAAATTTACATAATTATAAAATATTCAGACAGACTTGAGGTCAAGAATATCAGTCATATCAATTAGTATAAATGGACTTACCTCATCTATTAAAAGAAAAAGATTTCCAATTTGCTTACAAACCAAGATCCTGCTATGTACTGTATACAAGAGATACATCTAAAATAAATTGATCAAGAAAATGCTAAAAATAAAGAGATAGGAAAAGATATGCCAGGCAAATGAAAATAAGAAACCAACAGTACATATCTTGGTTACAGAGAGAACAGAATTCAAGCCTCAAAGCATTAACTATTGACAAAGAAATGCCACTACCCAAATTTCACAACTAAAATATAATAATTACAAATATTTATGTACCAAATAACAGAAACCACCTCTATGAAGGAAAATCTGCAAAAAATGCAAGAAGAGAGACACTGATAACAGGAAACTTTAACTCATTATTCTTATTACAAAATTAAGTAGGCAAAAAATAAAGAGGAAGAACACCTAAATAACATATTCAGTATTGTAGATCTACAGATATTCATCAAATTCTACACTCTGATAATAGAGAATAAATTTTCTTCTCAAGAACTTATGGAATTTCACACACATACAAAAAACAATCATGTCAGGTGCCAAAAAGATATCACTAAGTTCCATAAGGAAGAACCATTACAAACACTCTCTGATCACAATGTAATACAACTAGAAATGTTTAACAAGAGACGAAATGACCTTCCTCCTAGAAGTTTTAAAACCTTCTAGTAAACAACTCTTCAGTGAAAGAGGAATATACAACTTAAAATTTCTGAAAAATAATTATAATGAAAACACTACATATCAGAATCTATGGGCTATATTTCAAAAGGAAAAGTGATAGCATATCAGAGAAAATGAAAAAATAAAATAAATGAACTAATTCCAATTTAAAAATTCTAAAAAATAAGCAACTAAATCAAAGTTAGTTGAAATAATAAATATAAAAGCAGAAATTAATGAGGCAGAATGGAGGTGGGAAACTTTCCTGAATATATACAGAGTAAATACTTCAGGCTTGTGGGCCTTTACGTTCCCTGATGCAATTACTCAGTTCTGTTGTTGTAGCACAAAAGCAGCTATTTGCAATACATAAATGAATGGACATAGCTGTGGTCCAATAAAACTTTATTTACAAAGACAGGTTACTAGCCCACAGGCTACAGTTGACTGACCCCTAACGTAAAAGTTTAAAAACCTGTAGAATAAGTAAGGCATCAGATCTGAATGTTTTTGTAAAAAATTAAGAAAATTGAAATTTTCAAAATGTTGACTTAATCAAGGAAGCAGAAAGAAAGCATAAATATAAAAAATAAGAAATAGCAGAGGGAGGGAGGAATTAACCATTGTAACTGATTTTTTTTTATTTGAGACTACTTTGCAAACTTCTATGCAAATAAATTTGAAAACAAAGAAAAAATAGATAATTTCCTAGGTAAATATAGATTACCCAAAGTGACCACCATTAGATTTGGAAATCTGAAGCAGATCAGTTTCAATCAAAGAAATAGTCATGGGATGTAAAGTACAGCATAGGGAATATAGCCAATGGTATTGTAATAGCTATGTATGGTGTCAGAGGGGTGGTAGACTTGCGGGGTTATCACTTTGTGAGAGCTGCAAATGTCTAATTATTATGTTGTTTTGTACACCTGAAATTAATATAAAAAATAAAATTAAAAAAATGGAAAACAGAACTACAGAAAGAAAAAGACTGCATGGCCTTCAAAGCCTAAAATACTTACTATCTGGCCCTTTACAAAAGAAGTTTGGCAATCCTTGAATTAGAGGCCTAAGAATTGGTAAGGAAATGAAACTATCTCTATTTACAATGATGTGACAATATAACTGTGAAGCCCTAGGAAATTAATGATAAAACAAAATCAGATATTTTAAAAATTCAGTAAGATAGAAGGATATAAAATTAACATACAGGATCAGTAGCTTTCATATACACACATAATAACCAGTTAGAGAACGTAACTGGTTACGTTAGTAGAGGAAAACCCCGTTTATATTAACAAAGATTAACTACTTAGGAATTAACTGAACAACAAATATGCAAAATCTGTGAGGGAAATTTTAAAACACTCTGAGAGACATAAATATAACCTTGAACAAATGGAAAGATAGCCCCTCTTTTTGAATAGGATGACTCAACATCATAAAGATTGCAGTGCTCCCTAAATTAATTTATAAATTTAATGTAATCCCAATAAAATACCAATATACCTTTTTATGGAATTAGACTGTTGACATTAAAGTTCACACAGAAAAACAAGCATATAGAAATATCCAGGAAAACTCTTTAAAAAACTGTGAGGGAGAAAACTAGTCCTACCAGATATTAAAACACACTAACTATAAAGCCTTATAACACTGTCATATTTGTAATTTTATTCTTTTAGATGATAATTAGATTAATATCTGCTTCCTCATTAATCTATAACCTCCATGAAGGCAAGAACCACCATGACTGTCTTAGACATTATAATTTCTCCAAATCCTACCATAATGCCTGGTACATAGTTGGCACATAGCAGGCCCATTGCTCTCTTGGAGTTCTCACTCAGGTATGTGTGGGAGGAAGAGGAATGATATAGATAAGAAACAAGCAAAACTATGTAAGTAAAAGTCATTCAATTAATGGTAAGTACTAAGAAAAAATACAAAGAACTGGTGATCAGAGAAAGGTGTATTTGAGTTAAGACCTGAAGGACATCTATGTGAAGCTGTGGTGAATTGACAGAGCATTCCAAGGAGAGGAAATTGCACACGCAAAGGCCCCGAGGGTGGTAACAAGTTTGGGAAGTCCGAGAAACAGAGTCAGTAGAGCTGAATTGTAAAGGAAGATGGAAGATGATAAATTGCTTAGGACCTCTGAGGGTCATGCTAGGGTGTATGATCTTTGTTCTAATTGTAGTGATAGGATATTACAGTGTGTGGTAGACAGAGTAATGCCCTCCCAAAGATATCCAACATCCTAATCCCAGAATTTGTGAATATTATATTATTACATGGCAAAGAGGAATTAAGGTAGCTAATCATCTGACTTTAAAATAGGGGGATTATCCTGGATTATCCAAATGGGCCTAATATAATCCTTAAATGTAGAAGAGGGTCCTTAAAAATGTGGAAGAGATGCATAAGAGTCAGTGTCAGATTCACTGTGAGAAGGACGCACCCTGCCGTTGCTAGTTTAGAAAATGGAGGAAGGACGCCATGAGCCACGAAATGCAGGTGGCCTCTGAAAGCTCAAAAAGGCAAGAAAATAGATCCTCCTCTAGAACTTCCAGAAAGGAATGCACCCTGTTTAAGCCACTAAATGTGTGGTAATTTGTTTCAACAGTAAGGGCGAATTAATATAAAATGTTAGGATGTGGTTTGCATTTTTAATAGATCATTTTAAACAACTGGGCTAACTCGACAGGGAAAATTGCTTTGATATCGGGAAGTTTTGATACGAGATCTGTTTTCAGACCTTCACCATCTGAATGCTGGGGCACAGAGCTGCAGTTGGGGAAGTTTATCTACCCAAAGATACTTAAAGCTTTTGTTTTAATTTCTCTTTCAATAGACAAGGCGAGTTTAACCAGAGACAAGCAAAAAACAAAAAGTACAGTATTTCAGTAATGTCTCGGCTTCTAGAAGAGAGAAAGGAAGAGAGAACAGAATGGCAGCATTGGTCTGCAGCCTGCACCCTCAGCAGTAGTTAAGGGTGTGTCCGCTTTTGCTCACTACTGTACCCACAGCATCCAACCCAGTACCAACCACAGTGTGAGCACTCAACCAATATTCCATCCATGAATGAATGAACCATAAAATAGCCTACTCTACAAAACATTCTCTTAATTTTACGTAAATCCTACCCAGTGATTGTTTACATTCTTCATATGTTTACAAATCACTGAACAAAATTTTAATTTCTGGGTAGCCCATGGCAAAAATAATAAACTGAATTAATTTGAACTAAATACATGCAGAAAACAACTGAAAACTGGTTTTGAATAGATTGTATTGTGCTTAAGTTTATAAATAACTGACTAGAATATAAACTGTATGAGGGTGGAGACGTTTGTCTTTTCTTTTTTTATTATTTACTGCTGTAGCCTCCAAGACTTAGAACTAAGTGCCTGGTATGTAACACAAACTTAATAAACACTTAAGAATATATAGAAGAATACATAGCTGGTACTAAGTGTGTAGACATTTTAGATACAAAAGAATCAGGCATTTCCAAATCTGAAGCAATTAAAACATGTAGGGTATAAATGAGGTGTGTTGTTTTTAATTCACCATTACGTGAATTAACTGACACTTTATACTTTCTATGTCATTAGTACTATTATCAAATAGTCTGTTTTTATGTTTTTGATACGGTTCACTAAGACAACCACTATTCAGATGGTTGGTTTTTCATCCTTTTGACCTGGCAATTTTAAAAGATTACACAACTCAAAGAAAAATCACTTTTGAAGGAAAAAAAAATCATACAGTGTGAGAATGGCAATGATAAATAAAATACATGATCCTAGGACTGAAGCAAAAATGCTTAACTTTAGATTTGATACTGTCTGTAACAAGTTACTATAATTAATATAAGTAAACTTCTATGGTTGCCTCAGTTTTCCCATTTGTATTAGATTATCCCCTTCAAGGTCTACAATTCTTTATTGTAGAGCAAGTAAACCTCATTTCTTTAGCAAATTGATCTATTTTCACATTTACTGTTACAAATTAATTATAATACTCCTATTTATTATATCTGAATTCATACCTAAGAAACTCCAAATGAAATACTGTCCTGTTAAAAGTTATTAAATTTTGGCTTGATTTTATTTGATTCATATCTAAGCCATTTTCCTTTAAGTTAGAATAAAAAATAAAATACCCAGCTATTCAGAATCCTACATGTGCCTAATAAACAATGTAATTGATGAAAACTTTCAGTGTTTCTAAAACAAACAAAATTGTCAACAGAATGCCTGGCGGTAGACTAACCAGAAAAAAATTTTTGATAGACTATAATTCATGAAGATTGGCTCAAAACAAATGTCCCTCCCAAAAGAAAATCTGACAATTATTCTGTTGTCTAATTTGGCTCAGCCTAAATTGACCTTGTTTATTCATCTCAGTCTTATCATTCTTATTAACTTGGCATAAGAGGAGAACATATGGCATATGTCTGGGAAGTCCATTTCTGCATCTTACACTGAAATAAAGGTAGACTATACTGAACATTTCCAAAGAGTTCAGCTATTAAGGTAGCTTAATGTATATTAGAACTAGTTAAGTTCATATTATTCCCACTTAGGCGTTTTATGTTTGCTGCCTATAAAACTAGAAACTAAGTAGAGAGATCTTTTTCTGAGCCTCAGGATATGACTAAAACTAGCCAATCTTAAACATATTTCCAAAGAAGATAACCTTAAGCTATTTTAAAACAAAAATTAAAGGGTATCAGCAACTTCACAACCTAAAGATGTTTATAGGTTTTCACTGAATTTCTAGCTATGTTTAAGAAAGCTGATCAAGATAATGTGAGGAAAGATCATGGGAGCTGAAGAACAAAAAACAGTATTTCCATTTTCTCTCCAGCCTAATCTGGTCTCCTATGAATTTTCTTATTTTTGTTTTCTGATGAACTAAATAAAGCTTATGGTGAAAGAGAAGTTACATTTTATTGTGGCTTTAATATGTCAAAAGAAAAGCTGTGAGGAAATGAACTGCTTTACGGATTCATAACTCTTTTATGGAATGGCACTTAGTTCTCCAAGTCGTCGAATTAGATAAGCAAAAACCTTAGAAAAGCCAAAGCTTCAAAATTTATATATTTTAAGTAGTAGTGTTTTCATCTGGAATGTATTCTTTTTATTAACTACGTCAAATGAAAAACATGAAAGTATAATTTCATATACAAAGCTTTACTTATTATTATATATTTCGAAATTCTTAGTCTTTATTAGTGGCCTTCATATGACATGTACTACTATTTGTGTAGTACTTTACTTCCGCAAAGCTCAGACCATCACACTTCATAACTTTGCATTCAAATATAAAATTTCAGCTATAAGGGGTCTTTATTATCTGAAACCCTACAGTTACATAGAGCAACAGTGCTCGTAATGTGAAATCTTGAAGAATGCGCTACTTATACACTTGGTCCTTACTCAAATATCACTCCCCAGTGAATAGTAGCATTTACTCCCACTTGTTAAGTGTTAGTTCACAAGTGCTTTCACTAATTATCAGCTATGTAAACACCCAACATAGTAATATAAACACATTTCAAACAACTGAAAATCTCGCACAAAACAGACTATTTCATGAAGTCAATGAAATAGATGTTGGGGAAATGTTCAAATTTCATGCAAAAACCATAAATGAGGATATGGCACTGAGACTAATCAACTGAAAAAGAGAAATTCCACAAGGATAAAGAAATTAAAAGAATTGCAAATGAGTTTATTAGGAGTATTAATAAAAGTCTCAGAAAAAATGAAGTCCTTGAATATTTCTTGGGGGAAAAAATGGTCCTCTTTATAATCATAAATGTTGTCAAAGTTAAATGTGAACTTAAAGATGCCATTATCATGAGAGTTTTTTTTGTTTTGTTTTTTTTACATGATGAAACTATTTTGTGTTCTGATTGTGGTGGTAACAACATGAATCTATACAGCTGTTAAAATTCATAGAACCTGTACCTTTAAAAGTCCATTTTAATGTGTAATTTAATAAAATTTATAAAGCCAAAAAACAAGTTATATAAAATTTTATACAAAATATTATCTCAACTTTATTTGTTTAAAAAGATAAGTATAGGAGCTAACTATCCAGATGAGAACTCTCAATATTTGGATTATGTTAATGTTCTTTTTCTATGTTTCTTTGAGTTTTTCTACAGTAATAATGGATTACATTTACAATTAAGAAAATAAAATTTAATTAAAAACTTTTACCATTCATTCTAATTGTGCAATACGTAGGCCTTTAGAGCATCACATTTTATGCTCACATGATACTTCTTTTGAAAATTGTATATGTAAAATATTTTATTTGTATATTAAAGTTGAATTTAATTGCTCTTCAAAATGTCCTGTAATATTTAATGGTGGGAAAATTAGAAGTAGTTTTCAATGTTTTTAACATTATGGTATTTCAATGATTATATTGTTGAAAGTTTCCAAGGAAATTTTTTAATTACATTTTTAAAAACCTCAGAAACTTGAAAACATTCAATACTTAATCTATAACATATTTAACCATATAATTTTCTTTTCTATCCTTTTTCCAATTTCAAAAACCCTTATACCACAGACAAGTATTTGACAGAAGGGATGAACTTGAAAAAGACATCTGTGCTGAATCTTTGAAGGGTAAGACATGTAATAAAAAAGGTAATGGTACCCAAAGTATTCAAAGTATAACAGAAAGCAGTGTTATAACTGGCAAGAGCTTTCAGTAAATAAATAAAAATAAGAAAGTTCTGGACATTTCTAGTTGGTGTATTATAAAACTGCTCTTATTTGGTACAATGTAAAATACCAAGTCAACTGATTATAACAAAGGCTTAATGAGCATACAAATAAATGTGGGAATCTTGTTAAAATGTTGATTCTCATTCAGTAGGCCTGAATGGAGCCCATAATTCAGAATTTCTAAAAACCTCTCAAGTGATTTATATGTTACCAGCCTAGAGATTACACTTTAAGAAGCCAGGTTCCTAAGGCCGCTGAGAAAAATGGCATGATTTTTGTCCAATTCAGTAATAAAGAAATGTACATAGTAAGTACATTTAAGGCAACTATGTAATATACTCCCTAAAAGTGGTACCCAAAAAAGTGTAATAAAGTAACAGCAATCACCTCCAGCCAAGATGTTCAGCTGAGTTGGTGACTTTCAAAGTACAATTTCAATGTGCGTAAGAAAGTATGTAAGTAGAAAGCACAAATAACACATAGATGACTGACTGTGAAGGGACAAAAGCAATTAATATTTCAAAGTTCTCACTATGTGCTCTTTTCACTGTTCCCTAAAGATGACTCTAAGCTTGGCCTATTCATTTCCTACCTTTCCCTCTGATAAAGGGCCAATTCTGCTGAACTAAGCCTTTAAGACTTTGAAATGCAAAATTTCGAAGGAAGATACAAAGGATGACAAGAGAGGCATGTGGCATTAAGAGGATTTATATGAAGTTTTTCTTCTGGATAGCCCAGGGGACAAGTATGTGAGAGCAATTTCAGCATCTGAGGGAAATGAATAGGACAGAAAAAGAATTTTTAAAGAAGTATTGCATAGTGCCAAGCATACAGCAAGGAAACTAGTAAAGCTTCAGTAACCAACCATAAGGAAATGGAGATCTATGAACTTTAAAACAAAGGCTATAACAAGAGTCAAAGAAGGACCCAGTAATCCCACTTCTGGGTATTTATCTGAAGAAACCCAAAACACTATTTCAAAGGGACATGTGCATCCGTATGTTCATTGCAGCATTATTTACAGTGGCCTCGATGTGGAGGCAGCCTAGGTGTCCATCAATGGATGAATTGATAAAGAAAAAGTGATACATATATACAATGGAGTACTACTCAGCCATAAAAAAGGAATGAAATCTTGCCATCTGCAACAACATGGAAGGACCTAGACAGTATTGGAATAAGTCAGCCAGAGAAAGACAAATGCCATATGATTTCACTTATATGTGGAATCTAAAGAACATAAACAAACAAAACAGAAACAAATTCATAGATACAGAGACCATTTTGAGGGTTGCGGATAGGAAGGGGAATGGGAGGATGGGTTTAAAAGGGAAGGTATTAAGAAGTACAAATCGGTAGTTACAAAATAGTCATGGGGATGTAAAGTATATGTAGCATAAGGACAATTAAGTTCGCGAACTCGTCCTAGAAAAAGTGCTACATACCTCACTGCTGAATATCACTGTGGTCACCTTCAAAGTACTCCCCTCGGGAAGCTATGCACCCACGCCAGTGCCTAGTCCACCCTTCAAAGCAATTTTGGAACTCTTTTCTGGAATGGCCATCAGAGCTGTCGTCATATTACCCTTGATGTCCTGAATGTCATCAAAATGCCCTCCTTTCAATATTTCCTTTATCTTCGGGTAAAGAAAGAAGTCATTGGGAGCCAGATCAGGTGAGTAGGGAGGGTGTTCCAATACAGTTATTTGTTTACTGGCTAAAAACTCCCTCACAGACAGCGCTGTGTGAGCTGGTGCATTGTCGTGATGGAAGAGCCATGAATTGTTGGCGAAAAATTCATGTCATCTAACTTTTTCATGCAGCCTTTTCAGCACTTCCAAATAGTAAACTTGGTTAACTCCAGTTGGTGCAAATTCATAATGAATAATCTCTCTGATATCAAAAAAGGTTATCAACATTGTTGCAACAAGTTCGCGAACTTAATTGTCAAACCACGTAGACAATAATATTGTAGTAACTATGTACGGTGTCAGATGGATACTATATTTATCAGGGTGCACAGCTCATAAGTTATATAAATGTCTAGTCACTATTTTGTACACCTGAAACTAATATAATAGTGTATGCCAATTGTAATTGAAAAACTACAAATTATTAAATAAATATATAAAAAGAAAGGGCATTTTCAAAGGTGAAATACATAAAATCTCATTAGAGATCTGCAATAACAGACAAACGTGAAGTTGCATTTGATGAGGGAGATCACAACTTTGAATTCCAATTAATCCCATTAGTAGACGTGTATCACAAAAAAATTACTCAATTATTATTGTAGTTTGAATTTCATCAATAAAAAATTTGTGGAATTTTTCTCACTTGTTATGTAAGTACTTACATAGTATCTTCAATTTTGCCTCTTGGCCTGCAAAGCCTAAAATACTTAAAAGCTGTCCCTTTATATAATGTGGGCCCTTCATTTAAAGTAAAACAAATACAATTAAGGGATGGGGACTGTCATAGTTGACAAGAAACTAAATGAAGCAATAACACTGGCTTTTATGAGAAAAAAATAAAACAGAAGTGGTACATATTTAAGACTGTAACATACCAGAGTCAGAAGCAATCACTTCATTAAACCAACCTCTTTAGATGTCCAGCTAGAATCTAGATTATAGATCTAAACATGTTTGCTATGGAAGTTAATTTTCTTTTATATGATAAAATCGGCATGGATTCAAGGAAGATTGACAATGACTAACATGATGAAAGTTGGTGTCTATTAAAAAAGTTTTGAAAGTAAGTTGTTTAGCTCAAAAATGTCAAGATTACAGGAATAACAATTACATTTAAAGTTACACAAAGTATGTTGGGCTGTTGTTATGGTCTATAGAAGACTCTTAAAACCATACTTATAGCAGTGGAGTTCGTTTTGTTTTTGTTTTGTTTAGTCATAAGAATTCTTTATTGACTATTGGGAAGACAAAATGTTAAACCAGTTTCTGAGAGAGACTGTTAATTTTGTACTCCTAGAAATCTTCCAGAAGAGAATAACCATCTTACTACAGGATTTAAACTTTTATCCACTTAAGTGCAAGAGCCAATCTATTATTTTAAAAAATCCAGATGTCCTGTGAAAGCATTATAAACCATATCACAGTATGGCTCCATATCATATTAGAAATGTTATGAAATTTTTAACTATATAGCCAAACAAAACATCCCAGTGTATACAAAAATGCCCCCAAACAGCAAGTAATTTAGAATTAATGACAGACAAGTAACATGTATTCTTATAGAAATATAATCATCAAGATATTTCTTGGTGCTAGGACTACAAGGAGGAATAAGATGCTGCAGATATGCTTTAGAAAACTTATAATCTATCTACTTGGGAAGGTAGACTAAACAAATAAAGGAAATAAATAATAAGTTAACATAAGTATAGTACCAAATTAGTGGTATATGCATGTACTAAGTGCTATAAGAGAAGAGAAACAACTGGGATTCACAAATACCAACAATTACTTATTTCAAAGATGAGAATATGTTCATTAATGTCTACCTAATATCCATCAATAATGAGAAATTAGATTGTAATAGTAATGACACTTCCTTTTTCTCAGCCTAATGGCATATAAATGTAAGTAAGGATGCCGCTTTTAAAAGTATCATTTTTATGTACTAAGCCAGGGTCTGCAGGTATATCACTGCTATCAGAGCAAATAACCCACTAATCAAATGCAGTATTCTTTGTTATTGAGAAAAAAAAGTCCTCATAAAACATCTCAACACAGTTCTCTAAGTAATCAACCAGAACTGGAAGTTAGATAAAACTTACTTGTCATGCAAGTTTTAAGGCATCATTTTAAGAACAGAAGGAACAGTATAGTCACAGTCTATTCATTTGATTTTCAGTGCAGATATTAACCATAACGTGTATGTGTATGAGAATAATTCATACTTTCATACTATTTTGAAGTTTCATGACTGCGTTCTCTAGAGTTTTAAGTATTTTAATATGTTTAAGTTATGATTACTGTATTTCTTTTTAGTGAGGATGTTAAAAGTTTCTGTTAACAATTTTTGTTAAGGTCCTTTATTAGATTTTAAGATAACTAATATTGTGATCTTTTATTTTAGAAGGAGAAATGAGAGAAGACTGCATAGGACAGGTAAAACACTTTCTGTTACTGTTTATTATTAGACATTTAAATTCCAAGAGAAAAGCATACTGTACGTGATTATTCTGACTCAGGAAAAGCTGGCTACTGGTGTACATTAAGTGGAAACATCCTTCTAGAAAACTATTCAGGTTCTCAGTATTTCAAAGTTGTAGTTATTATTAAAGTATTTATTTTTGAAAAGTAAAATTGTGTATATTGATTGTGTACAAATGAAATTATACATCTGGAATTTGCCTCAAAATAATCCAGTGGGGAGTAAGTAGGAGGGATGAGTTTAAAGGGAGTAAACTGCGGGTATCCTTAACTGTGCTGGCTTTGCTGCCCTCTGAATGCGTCTGGAAATGGCAAACTCAAATTCTGAAAGCAGCAAAAAGGATTTCTTTGAGGATGAATTGGGTAAAGAAAGTGTAATTCTCACGCTGGTTCCAGTTAATGAGGAACCTAATGAAGAACATCAAATGGAACCAAGCATTTCTTCAACCTCAGACGCCAACCTGAAGATTCCTAGGACAAATGATAAAGTTTATCTTCCTCAAATGATTGAACAGTTCAAATCTTGTCCAAAACCAATCCTCCCCTTGCCAGCCATTTTGCCTTCAGTTAACAAAGTACATTGGGACACTGTGGAACTGGTGCCAACAATTTAATTTGAGTACTGATGGTGAGAAAATAGAGGTTTATCTGAGGCTCAAGGAACATGCTTACTCTGAAGTAAAACAAATGAGTGAGGAGTATGGAGACAGTGTAAAGAATATTCCTGAAACACCACAGGAGGCCACATTGTAGTCAAGTTCAAAGAAATGCAAGATGGTGACTGAGGGAGCAAGGAGTCAGAAAAGTTGTAAGATGAGTAAGAGAGAGGAAGTGACCAATAGAGTTGAAGTGATAACTTCAGCTCAGGAAGCCATGTTGGCAGCATGGGCAAGAATTGCTGCAAGAGCCATTCAACCTAAGGCTGTGAATTCATGTTCCATTCCTACTTCTGCTGAAAACTTTCTGCTGCAAACCACTGGTATCAGGTTGTATGTGGTCCATAGCAGACGTCTCTGGGCAGACAGAAAGGGTTGAGTTTGCCCGCAGTTGTGTACAGGTCAGGCCTGGGTGCTTAACACTCCTAAGAAAATGATCTCTCTCTACCTGTTATCGGCCTGCACTTTCCCATACCCAGACCTAGGAGATAATATGTTATGCTTCAAATGCATTAAGAGGAATAAGGGGATGATGGACAGATTAATTACAATGAGGAAATAGAAGCAACCTGGTTTGAACACACCTACATCATTCCGTTTGGATAGGCCATGTTTTAATAAACAATAAATGGTGGATAGCTCACAGAAAGAAAAAAAAAAAGGATAGATATAGATGAATTAAAGTCACCCTGAGTTGATAATTGATGAAGGTGGGGGATGGATAATACAGTAGCTTACACATACCATTCTTTCTATTTTGGTATATGTTAAAAATTATCCAAAATTAAAAGTTTAAAAATAAAAGGTTTACAATAATGAAAAAGTTATCCAATTCATTTTTATTACATTTATGTGTAATATTTATAAGTAAGGCATGTGGAGGTCCCTCTGCATATTGTGCCATTGACATTACATCTAAGTTCATTTTTGGAGGAGATATCAATGCCCTGAAATTATACCAATTTCAGAAAGGAATAAGTCAGAAAAAGCCTCATAATTTTATTAAAAGCCCACAGTGGATCATAGTAACTGATTCATTATGAGTCTTGGGTTTCAATGATTAGTTTCACAATTACTAGCATTATAACTTTGGAAAGATCATTTCATCTCAGTAAGCCTCAGCTTCCTCATCTGCAAAACAGAGATAATTCTACATACCCCACAGGATTTTTATGAAGACCTATTGTGACCATGTATGTGGTAGGACTTTGTTAATTATATGGAACTATACTAATAATATTAATTATGAATATCACTGCTTCAATCTACTTATTTATGGACATATCTGTATTTAAAATAAAACTTTTTAATTCTTCATTTGTTTGGAGGAAAATACTCCATGAAACAGTTAAATGTAATTCATAATAATCTGTGCTTAATTTGCTAGCACTTAAAGAAATGTAACCATAAATTCTATATATTTTTTAAAAGCTTATTTTTTAGAACACTTAACGAACAAACAAACTGCATCTTGTCAAAACTTTATAGAGCCAATCAAGAAATTGACTTCCCAAGGATCTTTCTGGAATGGTTGTTATGCAGACTAGAGAAAGATCGGTTACATAGAATGGTTATCGTAACCTAATTGGCTGCATAAATCTTTGAGGTCAGATATAATATAGCTTAAGTTCAGATTAGCACTAATCTGTATACACTTTATGTTCAAACCTCTGGTTTCTTATTATTAAGTATAGATAAAATACAGATTATAACAATCTAATTATTGGTTACAAAGGTTTTTCTCATTCAAAATTTTCATATGCTACATTTTAAAGTAGGGTTTTATTTGTGTCTTTGTATAATTTTCTTTTAGTATAATAACTATTTTTCAACATATTTCTCTTTATCAACTATCAACTTTAATCAATTGAATCTATTCAATAAGAAACAAAAATTTTAAAATAACATTTGTCAAGTGCTTATTATATGCTGGCACTGGTCTCAGTACTTTAAATGTTTTAATTCAGTTAATTCTCAAAACAACCTTATGAGGTAGATACTATTATGTTGGTGCAAAAGTAATTGCAGTTTTTGCAATTATTTTTAACCTTTTAAACCGCAATTAGTTTTGCACCAACCTAATACTATTATGCTCATTTTATAGATAACAGACACAAGACTAAATAACTTCCCCATGGTAACACAGGTTGTAAGGTATACACCTGGAATTAAAACCCAAATAGTCTGGCTCTACACCAGGGTTTCTCAATCTCAGAGCTATTGATATTTTGGGCTGGATAATTCTTTGTTTTGGGGGGCCACCCTGTGCCTTGTAGGATGTTTAGCACCATCTCTAGCCTCTACTTACTAGATGCCAGCAGCTCCCTCACCCCAGTTGTGACGACCAAATAATGAATCCAGACATTGCCAAATGTTTCCTTGTAGAATAGGTAATCACAATGGTTAAAATAGTAAAGTTTATGTTATGTATATTTTACTGCAATTTTTAAAGTAATTAAAAGAAAAAGAAATGAAACCACTAGAGGTCTAGCTAGCTCCAGGGAGGATTTTTAGGAGAACTTGTGCTAATGACAAAAGCTGAGGGAAAGAATTTGAATTCCATATTAAACTTTATTAGATAAATTTTAAAGAAGTTAATTTGGGCTTGCACATTGGAATGAATTTCTAGCAGTTATGTATCTATATTGTCTTTCCCATACTACTCACTGGCATACTGTCTGAAAAAAATCTTAGACTTGGAATTGATAAGAAATTCATTCTTTTAATGTGGAATTATGACAAACATAGCAATGCGCTGTTTATATTGTTCTTTCTGTCCTTACTATCATCTAGGAGAGAGCACTACAGGTAAACTAGAGAGAGTATGTGTGTGTATATACACATATATGTATAGCTCCAAAATTTACATATTGACAATTATCCAAATTAAGAGACAGCACCTTATATAACTAAAGTATAGGTATGTAATTTCTAAAAGAGTGATTTAAAAAGTAGCAATTTTGTGTCCATTGATATCATACAGTTTATTATTGTACATCTTGAAATATTTGTTGACAATTAGGTGATAAACTGTTCTCATACTCATTTCTTTCATCCAAGAGTTGTTTTTTTTTAATATTTTAAAGTATATCAACACATTCCCTAAAGAGGAGAGTTAGATAAACCATAAGTTAAAAAAACAAAAGTATCAATATAGCCATAATATAGTAATCATTCTTCATAGTTATTAACCAATTTATCTTAGTATTTATGGCCTATCTACTTTCTGAAAGATTTGGGGTACTTCACAAGATTACTTTATATATAATATCTAAAATAAAATTACTTAAAGAAAAAATCAATTAAAAGTTGCAAAGTAAGAGAGGTTGTTGCATATCTAGGCTTTTAAAACCTAAGTTTACCTCTGAATTTGGGGAGGCTAAGGCAAAAAAGGGAAATAGGTTTGCTTTGAGAGGCATAATGGTATAATAGAAAGAATGCAAGATTTATAGGCAAACTATTTCAGTTCCGGTTTTGTACCAGTCCTTTCTCACTGCCACACACCTCTTTATACCTATTTCCTTGTCTGTAAAATAGGAACAATTATATTTAATAACCATAAGATTTTATGTCAAATTATGTAATGTGAAAACATTTTGTAAAATCCAAACCACTGTTCATTATTATTGCTCTTACTGACTTAACTTTTTTAAATACATAAATAACAAATTCATCTAGATAAGAGCATTTCTAGCACTGGATTCACATTCAAGAATGTTTGTGTTAGAAAACTGAAAAACAAACTAGACATGTCTTTAAGTAGGGTTTTGACAGAAATCCTATTCACATAGATGTTTTTATTATAAATCTTCAATAAAAGCTGAGGGAATTATACTGAATCGTAATTTACTGAAGGCGTTTCTGTGGAAAGGTGAAATAACATGTTCTAAGTACATTCCTTTCTGATGGTTTACTTAACACAGAAGAAGTTGGAAAGTTAGTTAGCTTAGTAGCTATCAACCTGTCTCTTATAGTAAGTATCAGAAGCCTCAAGCCAACCTTTTGTAGGTGCTAGGTTGTAGTCAATTTGACATTTCGTTTTCTAGCGAGAACACCAAGCACCAAAACTCTGGAATATTGATTAAAAAGAAATCGCTGTCTGATATCAAATATGCAAGAGACAGGGTTAATATTTCAATGGTGAAATTTAAATAACTAGACAACTTGCTCAGGAAAGCATTTCTTACTATGGGGTGGACTACTTGCATGCTTAGAAACAAAAGCCTTAAATGACAGGAACAGGCAATCATAGGAGTTAATCAAAAAGCAGCCTGTAGAATACACGTTATTTGTTAGTACATAAAAAAAAAAAAAAAAAGCTGTTTTGGAAAAAGGACTTCAGAGAGAAATTAGAATTAAATTCTAATCCCAGCTCTGCCACTAAATGAGTGAATGGATAAAACACTTAACCCATATGCACCTCCGTTTCCTCATCTGTAAAATGAAAGGATTTCAAATTAGGAAACGTTAAGGTTTCTTCTATCTCTAAAATAGTATACTTCTGGGATTTAATTATTGTTGAACCAAATCAGAAACTTTATGAGAGACCATTAATAATACAGGGGAAACCTAACATAATGACATGATCATTTCGTATATGTTTTTTGAAAAAAGATGTCTGTATCAAGTAAGCAACAGATCAAAATCCAGTTTGTAGCAAAGAAAATCATAACTTGTCTGCAGAATTTGCTAATGAAAGTCTGTGTACATTTTTTTTTAAGTGACCTGGTATCACTCAACATCAGGTAAAAACAATAGGGTGTGGTTTAGAAAATATACTTAACTATATGTAGAACTCAAATGAGAAACTGGGGAAAAAAACTTTTGTTGCAGTAAATTATTACACGAATTAACATGCAGCCATTCAGTCAAGGATGAGCACAATTTTAGCACTTAATGAAATGAGTATCAGCCTCAGTTAAAACTACAACATCCTATTGCCAAACAAAATCACATCCTCCCAAACTCGGGAAGAAACAAAGTAAAACTACCAATTCCATACTGTTTATCCAGAGACCTAACATTTCATAAGTTTTGGTCCAATAATTCTATTTTTACAGCTCTATACCAACGAAATAATCCTAAATACAAAAAAAACTCCATGCCTAAGAATGTCTATCATAGGGTTATTTATTTAAAAAAGAAGAAATTGGGCACAATGTAAATTTAACCAAAAAAAAAAAAAAAAAAAAAGAATGGTTAAGGACCACCATAGTATTTAATGGAATAAAATTTAGCCATTAAAAACAAAGACTATGTGGGAGCATTGAAAAGTATTTAAAGTGAAGCCAAAAAACCCCAAAACCCAAATACAGAGAATTGTACATACAATATGATTTCAGATAAATAAAACATATATATGGGGGGGGGAGACTGAAAGCAAATACACGTTAAACCATAGTTTTTATATGACTGGTGGGACTATAGGTAAACTTTTGTACTTTTCTATTTTCCAAATTTTACTTAATGAATATACTTTATTTTTAATAATGATTAAATAACTGAGTATAAAAAATACACTATTTCATTAATCATCAAAACTTCCTCTATGGTAGAGTACAAGTCAAAGTTGTTTAGCACGAAACAGACTATCATGGAAACATTGGAAACGCCCTGAAGTCAGACAGAAAAAGTCGAGAACCATATGATTTCACTCATATGTGGACTATAAAACTGAAAGCAACAAACAAACAAGACAAACAAACAAAAACTCATGGACACAGACAACAGTTTAGCGATTAACAGACGGAAAAGGGGGGAAGGGGTGGGAAAGAGAGAAAGGGTCAACTATATAGTGATGGAAGGAGAACTGACTCTGGGTGGTGAACACACAAAGCAATATACAGATGATGTATTACAGAATTATACACTTGAAACCTATATAATTTTACTAACCAATGTCACCCCAATAAATTTATAAATATTAGCTTGGTGCAAAAGTAACTGAGGTTTTTGCAATTATTTTTAACCTTATAAACCGCAATTATTTTGCAACAACCTAATATATACATACACACATAAAAATAAATAGGATGGATTTTTAAAGAAAATCCTTCAAAGGAAAAGACTTTTTACTAAGTCCTGGTATCCTTGAGAAGTTAATTCTATGACTCCTACTTTTTAAAAATATAATTCCTAACATAAGAAAGGTATTAAGTCCTGTATATGTAACACTACAGAACATCAAGATTATGGCTGAAACAGATGATACTTCCTGGGTATGCGCACACAGGCCTTCCAGCAACAGTTATATCCAGATATTAGGAAAATAAAATAATTTGCCTAAGATCTCTGCAGTTAGTGAACAAGACCAAAAGCTAAATCCAGGTTTCTTGATGACCATTCTAGTGGTGTGAAAAATAAGATTTTGGTATAGTAGCTTATAAGCCAAGAGTTGGAGCTTACGTTTTTTTCTTTCATAAATACCAGTGCTTATATAAATGATTTTTTATTTTTAAATTGAAAGCTGAAACCCCCGAACTTGCCAGCACACACACAAGACCCAGGCAATATTAAATTATTCACTCTTCTTGCTACCTATTTTTCCAGGTTTTTTTTTTTTTAATATTATATATACATCAAGGTCCACAAACACAACATGCAGACAGACCTGTTTCCCTTATTTGCCAGCCCCACACCTGTTTTCTTTGAAATGTGACTACTTAAAATATTATAATGCAATGTCTTCTCTTAATTAAAAGAAATTTCAAGATATAACTTAAGGAATAACTTTAAAACAATAGCTTTTTAAGTAAGAGAAATGTCTCCAATTCTGCTGTTAGTTTAAGTACTAACCCTCGTCCCTTCTCTCTACCTTACCCATTTCAACTCTAAGTAGTTAATATCTCCAAACTTGCAAAAATGTCCCCACTGTATTATTTTTCAAATAATATCACTTATCTTTAGTCTACATTTAAACATCTTCCAATTTCAGAATTCTATCATAAAATCTTTGTTGGGAGGTGTGAAAGAAAGCATAAAAAATAAGAAATGGATGAGGTTCTTATTAGTATCTCTTTGCAGCTTCGTAACATTTTATACAGGTCTTATGAAACCATGATCTTTTCTATGAACCATTACCTCAAGAGCCACTATTAAATATTCAGTAAAAGACCAAAATTAAGAAATATATGCTACATAGGACCTTTTAGAACAGGTAGTATTATAAAATCAAATAGGTGGGATCACACATTATGTCCCACAGTTTTCAACTTTTCATTGTAGGAGCCTTCAGATGCTTCCAAATTTCAACTAACATCCTGTCCTTCCTTCTTTGCCTTTTTATGCTCGTATATTACTTATCTTCACTGATTTGTAGGAACACCAAATCAAAATTTTAAGAGTAAGATAAATACACAGTTCTTTTGTTTATATATATACAATGCATTTTAAACTTTTGTTTCACTGTTTTTAAATATTTAAATTAAAAACATTAAAGATATAGATATTCAATGATTTTTACTCTCTACCCAAACATAATTTTAATTATTTTTATTTGTTTACTTTCAGGAAATTGGAGATGGTGGTTCTCTCAGAATGCTTCACTTTGGTTTGGTGTAAAAAGAAATTTGTGTTTTACTTAAAAGAGAAACCCACATTTTTCACATCTAAACTTTTTCATGGCCTGATACTGACTAAAATCTCCCTGTATGGATTAGAAAGAGGAAAGACAGTATGAATTAGTTAAGAGGTTTAAATTCAGAGTGTTTTCAAAACAAAGTTTTATTAGTTTCAAAAACGTATCATTATGGCAAAGTGATCCTAAATAAAAGTCCTTAACTTATTTTCAATAATGTAAAATTTTGGAAGGTTCTTCATTGTTAGGTTCTTCAAAAGTAGAACACTTAAACTTGGTTCTTACAAGTATTTTATTTTAAACATTTCCTCTTGTGCTCTTGTTTACATTATTACTTTGCATTATGATTGAAGTATTAAGCAAAACTTTCAGACCAGACCCATTGTTGGGAGACAATTTTCCAAGGATCTCTTGAATTACTGCTATGAGGTACTGATTCCCCCTTGGAGCAAGATACTAGCTCCCTATGGAACAAAGGACAGGCATGCTTACTGCCCCTTATAAAAGATCAGAGTTCCCTAAGCTCACAGTCCCTATCCTTTACACAGTCCACTGAGTGTGAAGATGTCATCTAGCCCTCTTTATATCACTCTTTACACCACCCACCTGGAAATGGGACTCAGAGAATCAATGCCCCTCCCCACTAAAAAAGTTGATTCTCTATGTACTATTACTGTGAGAAATAAACTCCTTTATCTCTGACCCAGGAGTTTCATGTCTTATACCAGCACAAAACTGTAGTTTGATAACTTGGCAGCTTGCAAGTAGGGTTAAAATCTCAGACCCTTTAAAGTTCTTGACACCTATTCATTAGTAGATAGCATATATTTTATAATTGTATAATGTCTATAATAATGAACATCTTTTTCAAACACTGTACATGAGGTAAATTATATATTTAACTCTTATGACTAAAAGTTAATTAGATTGAAGGCTTTTATATTTCAGGTTTTTCTCCCTATTTCCTATTCATCTGTACCTCAACCAGAGGGTATGACAAAGAAAGAAGATGAAAGTCAAATTACATTTTTCAGTTTGCTACTGCTCTGGAAAAGTTTACCAATGTGTAGTATGTAAGTCATACTAAAAGGAGATGTAGAGTTACCAGCAAATTTTCATTTTACTATTGCCATCGTTCTTTATCATATTAATCAAAAGTTAACTAATTTATAAGGAAAAATTGTGATTACATCACAGAAATGGCAGTATGAGGAGTACTTCTTGAACTCTCCCCTAGAATTTATAACAAGTTAAACAGCTATAATTCAACAAAGGACTCCCTGCGCAGCATACAGACACACCTGAGAGACCCACAAATTGAAGGAAAAAATTGTATTGAGAAAGATATGTTTTTTTTTATCAAGATGGCAACATTTTCTCCAGATTTTCTAGTAAATAATCATTAACCAAAAATACAAACTGCATTTCTTTTTCTTTTTTTTTTGTGGGGGGGGGGGAGGAGAACAGGACTTTATTAGGGAACAGTGTATACTTCCAGGACTTTTTTTTTTTTCCAAGTCAAGTTGTTGCCCTTCAATCTTAGTTGTGGAGGGCGCCATTCAGCTTTAAGTTGTTGTCCTTTCAGTCTTAGTGGTGGAGGGCGCAGCTCAGCTCCATGTCCAGTTGCAGTTGCTAGTTGCAGGGGGCACAGCCCACCATCCCTTGCGGGAGTCGAACCGGCAACCTTGTGGTTGAGAGGATGCGCTCCAACCAACTGAGGCATCTGGGAGCTCAGCAGCAGCTCAGCTCAAGGTGCCGTGTTCAATCTTAGTTGTAGGGGGCACTGCCCACCATCCCTTGCGGGAGTCGAGGAATTGAACTGGCAAGAATTGAACTGGCAACCTTGTGGTTGAGAGCCCACTGGCCCATGTGGGAATCAAACCGGCAGCCTTTGGAGTTAAGAGCATGGAGCTCTAACCGCCTGAGCCACCGGGCCGGCCCCACAAACTGCATTTCTTGATCTACCATACCCTTTTGTTTACTTGGCCACTGTCTTCTATAGCTAGGTGAGAGACTAGTAGAAAAGTTCAGTACTATTTCTAGGTCCTATGTGAGAAGACCACAGTCTATGCTAAAAAATAAAAATTTAAATAAGATATCAAGATAAAATACGAATATAAATAAAACTATTTTGGTCTATATGATGATGAGGAGAAGGAAAAGGAGAAGTTTGCCAGTTATTTAAGTGAAAACTAAACAAAACTTAGTTCTTAGATAAATTGCCCATTTTCCCCACTTCACTTGCCTCTGGAAAAACTAACTTAAATATACAGAAAACCAAGTTTAATAGTAGTAAAAATATATTATGCATGAGATCTTTGAAAATGCCCATGATTTATAAATGTTGTGTTTTCCAAATGTTTTAAACCTGGGGGGAGGGGGGGTGTTTATTAATTAAATATTCCAATAAATTTATATTCCTGCTCTACTACAGATTGGAAGGATTATGAAAGAGCTACTGCAGCCCCAAAGTGAGAATAGTGGCATAGACGAGAACAGCTAGGTAGCATCTATGCTAGCACTGACAGGTTTACAGTTTCTCCTTCAGGAATAGGTCCATAAACGTTTGCAACTATTCTCCAACATTCCCAGATCCCAAATAATTTCACAGTAACTCATAATAGCTATGACATTGTACCTGATTACTAGAATAAATGTGTTTAGAATACCTGTATCTAAATGGTTTGGGTTCAGTACAGTAAGTCCTCCACCAAGGAGCAAGGGGTCCTAGCCCTACGCCAGGCTCCCCAGCCCAGGATCTCAATGCCAGGGAGAGAAGTCCCCAAAACTTCTGGCTGTGAAAACCAACTCAGATAGTGGCTAAGTGAGACACAGGGAAACTACAGTCCCAGATGCTCCTCTTAAAGAGCCTGCTCACGGACTTACTCACTGACAGACTCACTCGCTCTGAGCTCCAGCACTGGGGCAGCAGCTCAAAAGGCACCAGGGACATACAGGGAGGAACTGAATTATCTAACTTTAGGGCAAGGACTGGAGGGGCAGCTTTCTCCTGGATAGAGGAGCTGGCCAGCATGCAGACAAAGACAGCCACCATATCTGAGTTTCCATCAACCTGGCTAACACCGTTCATTTGCTCTGATTTCCTGAGACTCCACCCCAACCAATTTTCGGGCCCACCCAAGCCGCTTCCAGTGGCTTTTCTGTATAAATAGCTTGTCTTGGCTCATGCTGAGGACTTTCATAAAACTTCTAAAAGGTTCAAAAAACCCAAACAAGCAGCATCTGGCTTCAGCATGTCCCCTACCTCTGGTTGAGCAGCCCTAAGCCTGGCACTAGAGACAGCTGTCCTTGGTTAACAGTTTGGCCCCTTAGGCACTTCCCAACCCAGTGCAGGCCCCGGCCATCTGCAGCTTGCTTTGTGGCTGCATGCCAGGTGGCGCCAGGCAGGGCACAGGCTATGGCTGAACTTGACCTGCTGTGGGGCCCCTCCAAGGAGGCCCCGGGCCAGCATGCCCAGTGGCTAGCTTCAGACCCAGCCAGATCATCACCCAGCCGCCTCTGGGGACGACACACCCAAAACTCACACTTTAGCCCTGCTAAAGCAAATCCTGCTCCATAGACTCAGCCCCTTCACAACAGCTCCTCCATTATAGTCATGGTCAGTTCCCACAATCAATCAGCCTGAGGGTCAATCCCTCCTACTGATGTGCCAACAGCAGCCAAGGCTCAACTACAACAGGAGGGCACACACAACCCACACAAAGGACACAGCTGGAGTGCCCGGCTCAAATAACCAGAAAGACTGCACCACTGAACCCCAAAGCACAGCTACTACATAAGGCCACTCTACTAAGACCAGGAGACAGGCCAGCCCTACCTGATACATAGAAACAAACACAAGGAGGCAGCCAAAATTGGGAGACAAGAAACAGGTCCCAAATGAAAAGAACAAAACTCCAGAAAACTAAACAAAATGAAGACAAGCAATCTACTAGATGCAGAGTTCAAAACACTGGTTATAAGAATGTTCAATGAGCTCAGGGAGATTTTCAACAAAGAAATAAGAAACATAAAAATGGAGATAGAAATCAAGAATACAATAATTGAAAGGCAGAATACATTAGAGGGAATCTACAGATTAGATGCATCAAATCAGCTATTTGGAAGATAAAGAAGTATAAAATATGCAATCAGAACAGAAAAAAAATTCCAAAAGGATGAGGATAGTTTAAGGGACCTCTGGGACAACATCAAGCATACCAATATTCACATAGGGGTAGCAGAAGGAGAAGAGAGAGAGCAAGGAAATGAAACCCTGTTTGAAGAAATAATGATGGAAAACGTCCCTAACCTAGTGAAGGAAATGAATATTCAAGCCCAGGAAGCACACAGAGTCCCAAACAAGATGAACCCAAAGAGGCCTACACAAAGACACATCATAATTAAAATACCAAGGGTTAAACACAAAGAGAGAATCTTAAAAGCAGCAAGAGAAAAGCAGTTAGTGACCTACAAGGGAACTTCCATAAGACTGTCAGCTGATTCTCAACAGAAACTCTGTAGGCAAAAGGGAAGGGCATGAAATATTTAAAGTGATGAAAAACAAGCACCTACAACCAAGATTACCCTGTAAAGCTATCAATTAGAATCAAATGATAGATAAAGAACTTCCCAGACAAGAAGAAGCTAAAGGAGTTCATCAACACCAAACCAGAATTACAAAAAATCTTAGAGGGACTTTTCAAGATGAAAAAATGAAGATCAAAAATATGAATAATAAAATGGCAATAACTACATATCTATCAACAATTACTTTCAATGTAAATGGATCAAATGCTCCATTAAAAAGATAAGGTGGCTGAAGAGATAAGAAAACAAGACCCTTACCTATGCTGCCTACAAGAAACGCACTTCAGATCAAAAGACATACACATACTGAAAGTATAGGGATGGAAAAAGATATTTCATTAAAATGGAAACGAAAAAAAGCTGGGGTAGCAATACCTAAACCAGACAAAAATAGACTTTAAAACAAATGCTATAACAGTCAAAAAAGAACCGAGTAATCCCACCTCTAGGTAATTATCTGAAGAAACCCAAACTCTACTTCAAGGTGACATGTGCATCCATATGTTTATTGCAGCACTATTTACAATGGCCAACTAGTGGAGGCATCCTGGGTGTCTGCCAATGGATGAATGGATAAAGAGGAGGTAGTACATATATACAATAGAATATTGCTCGGCGAGGGAAGGGAATGGATTCTTTATATCTGCAGCGGCATGGTTGGACCTGGAGGGTATAGTGCGAAGGGGAGTGTCAGACAGAGAAAGACGGATGCACTGTGATTTCACTTATATGTGGAATCCAATGAACAAAATAAACAAATGACACAGAATCTCAAAGATACAGAGAACGTTTTGATGGTTGCCAGATTAGGGCCGGGGGTGGATGAAAAAGGGGAAGGGGTTAAGCAGTACAAATTGGTTGTTACAAAGTAGTCATGGGGATGTAGGGTATAGCATAAGGAATATAATCAGTAATATTGTAATAACTATGCATGGTGTCATAAGGGTACTAGATTTATCAGGGTGATAGATGGGAGGGGTTTGGGGGACAGGGTGAAAAAGGTGAAGGCCTTAAGAAGTACAAATTGGTAGTTCCAAAATAGTCATAGGGATGTAAAGTAAAGCATAGGGACTATAGTCAATGATATGGTAATAACTATAAGTACCACATGGGTACTAGACTAGTTAACAGGATCACTTCTTAAATTATATAAATGTCTAACCACTATGTTGTACACCTGAAATTAATATAAAATATTGAATTTCAAATGTAATTGAAAAATTACAAAAGGAAAAGGGTGAAGGGGAATAAGAGGTTCAAATTTCCAGGTATAAAACAAATAAGTCATGGGGAGGTAATGTACAGCATGGGGAATATAGTCAATGTTATTCTGATAGCGTGGCACGATGTCAGATGGTTGCTGGACTTATCATGGTGATCATTTCTTTAAGTATATAAATTGAATAACATTTCTGTGGTGTACACCTGAAACTAATATAATATTGTATGTTAGCGCTATTTTAATAAAAATCTTTTAAAAATAATAAAATCATGCTGAGGTTGCTAAAATCTACAGTAGGAATAAATCTTTTATCCATGAAATTGTGAAGAAGGAAAAAGAAAATTTTGCTGGTTTTGCTGTCGCACCTCAAACTGTAAAAGTTACAGTATGTGATACGTGTTTAGTTAAGATGAAAAAGGCATTAAATTTGTGAATGGAAGACATGAATAGAAAACATGTTCTAACTGATGGTAACATTGTGCCAGAAATCACAGAACCTATATGAAGACTTCAGCAAGGGATCCCCTGCAACAAATAACACCGTGCCATTTATTGCAAGTAAGGGATGGTTACACAGATTCTGAAATAGGTTTAGACTAAAAAATATAAAAATTACTAGAGAGGCTTCATGTGCCTATAAAGAAGCTACTGCCACATTTCCAACAGTGTTGAAGAAGTTAATTAGGTACTATCCGTGGTTTCAGGCATCCACGGGGTCTTGGAACATATCCCTCAGGGATAAGCGGAGACTACTGTATTTTAATAATCTAGAACTATAATCCTAGTTAAATAACCACCAATTTGCTTTTTTCAAAAGTCATGGAGTTTAAAATACAATTATTTTAAAATCCAAATTTTAATTTTACTCTGCTAACAATCTACTTCAATATTCTACTTCCATTCTCAACTTTTCAAAGAAAGCAGTATTCCTTTATTCTCATAATTATTCTAACACAAACTACAACCAAATATTTTTCATGAGTTATGTAAGTTTATTAAAATGTTTATTTTTAACTTTATTAAAACAGTCTTGTTTAGTCAGTATTTCTGCTCTATCACAACTATTTACATAAAATGATAGTTTTAAATTGTTTTCATACAACCTCGTTAGAAAAAAAAGTATGCCTTATATAAATTTGCTTTACATATTTCTTAACTATACATTAATTTCAAGCCATAATCACCATACTATAACAGCTATCTTCATTTTTCATGCTCCATTTCAACATTCACATATACGTGTATAATTTTTACCTATTTCATTCAAAAACACATTCACAAGCAAATGCAACAATGTTCTCCTAAGAATTAACTATTTTGTTTAAATGTGAAAAGTTTATCTGTACTTGTATGATGAGGAAATTAAGGTTTAAAGTAGGAAATTAAAGTTTAACATAATGTAAAAACTTTTATATAAAAATTTAAAAAAATATGCTTACCGAGTTACTCCAATAAAGTGGGAAAAATCCAAACAATATTTAATGGCATTATTTCACCACATAAACCACCAGAGACACCTTTTCCATGAATCCTTATGAAAGTCTGAGAAAAATATGTTTCTAAGATTTATTTAAATTTGGAGAAGTATATATCAAACAGTCAAGAAGTGCGGCATTGATCCTACATAAAATAACTTATCCATTGAGCTTTTTTAGCTGAATTGCAGCCATATTTCTGTGAGTTCAAGTGATGATCTCTATATGAGGGATCAATTTGACACAAGACAGTGAAGTTCAATCCTTCAATATATCACAATCTATTCTGCATGCTAAGAGGATTTCAAATTTTGAAATTAACAGGAAGCAATGCAATAAACGTACATAGAACAAGAATGACTTTCCTAAAATATTATGTTTTAATGTCTATGTAATAACATGAATGGACTTTTTAATGTTAAAAATGTCCAAAAATATCTATGTAACATGAACTTCTTTATTTATAAATGCCAAATAAATGTCATATTTAATTTTTTTCATATTTAATTGTTACTAGGTAGAATTAACACCTTCACTTGATGACATTTTATATAAAGTAAAAAATTAAATCTTAAATACAGACATTCATTTGGCGGCGTTCTATCTAGAAGTCAGTATGTTCTCATTTTGTGATCATTTAATGAAGTTGCCACTGTCAACAGAGATGTGCTCACATAATTCACGAGTGAAAGTCACTGTCAGACTAAAAAGATCACTGGCTTCACTCTACCACATTATACATAAAAAAATAAAATTAATCATGATGTATACCAGAGATGCCAATAATTTCTTCTTTGAAAACCTGCCCTGCTTATTACCCTGGAAGGGACAGATCCCTTGTGCCATTTGATCCTTTCCCTTCACTCCCAACCCAACCTCCAGAACACAACTGACTGAAGCAATTTATTACTTTCTCCTGGGGACTTGGAATTAGAACATGGATACTTAATTGTGGGAAGAAGAACCAGAAGACATGTAGACTGTAGGTCTTAGGCTATCATTTTGAGATGGTCATGATAAGGCCAGTCACAAGTGAATATGTGGGCAAGACTGTCAGTCTCCTGAATTAGAAGAGAGAAGTAAACGTGCAGAGAAATGTCAACAAGCCAGCTGGTTCCAGAGAGCTGTTTCTTCCAGGCCGCCTGCAAATAAATGAAAAGAAATGCCCTTTCATAATATCAACTCTCCCCACACTTTTACTTGAAACTTTTTGAATGGCTTCCTGGTTTTACAATCAAACATTATTTGATATGAAAATGATTCACAAAACATTTCATACACAGTTTTACAAAAGAATTGAGGACTTCCCAAAGCATGATACAATGAAGAAACAAATTTCAATTTCCTTTATAATATCTGAGAACTGCTTATTTTTCAAATGTGAGAAGCATGAGAGAAATGGCACCATTAAATAGATATTGCTGTCTGTCCCTCAGCAGTTATCAGTAAGGCACTCAAACTGAAACTTCTTCATCCCAGAAGACACTTTTCATTCTTAGTCTTACTGCATGTTAATGTCAAGATTTAATTTGAGGACCTAACTATCTCTGCCACTTTAGTGCAATTTTATTTTTTAAATAAATCTTAGATTATTTTACTCTCTTATCATTTGAACATACAATAGTCCCCACTTACCTGCGGTTTCACTTTCCACAGTTTCAGTTACCTGCAGTCAATCTTAGTCCAAAAATATTAAATGAAAAATTCCAGAAATAAACAATTCATGAGTTTTAAACCGCACACTGTTCTGAGTAGTGTGCTGTATCTTGCGCCATCCCACTGCATCCCACCTAGAGTGTGAACCATCCCTTCATCTAGTGTTTCCATGCTGTATATGCTGTCAGCCTGTTAGTCACTTAGTAACCAGCTTGGTTATGAGATCAACTGTCGTGGTATCCCAGTGCTTGTGTTCAAGTAATCCTTATTTTACTTAATAATGGCCCCAAAGCACAAGACTAGTGATGCCAGCAATTCAGATACACCAAAAAGAAGTAATAAAGTGCTTCCTTTAAGTAAAGAGGTGAGTACAGTACAATAAGATATTTTGAAAGAGACCGCATTCACATAACTTTTATTACAGTATATTGTTATAATGGTTCTATTTTATTAGTTATTGTTGTTAATCTCTTTCTGTGTCTAATTTATAAATTAAACTTTATCATAGGAATGTATGTAAAAAATAATATATACAGGGTTTTGGTACTATCTGTGGTTTCAGGCATTCACTAAGGGTCTTGGAACATATCCCCCACAAATAAGGAGGCACTACTGTTGTTGTTGTTTTTATCACTTACTGAAAAGAATGTTGAAATTTTCATCTAGAAGTGAATTTTCCCATTTCTCCTTTCACTTCTACCAGTTTTTGCATCATCCATTTTAAAGCTCTGTTGTTAGGTGCATAGATATTTAGTACTGATGAGTCTTCTTAGCCCTTTATCATTATGTAATATCCCTGGTAATTTTCCTTGCTCTGAAGTCTACTTTGTCTGATATTAATATGGCCACTCCCAATATTTTATTAGTGTTTGCATGATATATCTTTTTCTATCCCTTTAACGTTGCCTATATCATTACATTTAAAGTGGGTTTCTTAAAGAGAGTATAATAGTCTTTTTTTTAATTATGATTGAATCTGACAATTGCTGTCTTTGTTGTAGTTAGACCATTTTAACTGGTGTATTTAGACCATTTATATTTAACATAAATATTGATGTTGTTTGGGTTTAAGACTACCATTTTATTATTTTCTGTTTGTCCCTCTATTTTCATTCCTGTTTCCCCTTTCTTGCATTCTTCTGGATTATTTGAGTTTTTTTAGCATTTCACTTTATTTATTGTGTTATTTATGATATCTCTGTATATTTCTTCATTATATCATTGTATGTTTTTTTAGTGGTTGCTCTAGGGATTACACTAAACTTTTCATCGTCTTCTTAGAATCACTGTTTTAACAATACAAGTGGAATGTAGAAACATTAACATCATATAGATCCCTTTACCCTCACCCTTTTTGTCGTACTTATCTCATATATTACATCAACATACACTGAAACCCCACTTGATAGTGTTTTTTTTTTTATTCCAACTGTCAAACATATACCATGTTTCCCCGAAGATAAAACCTAGCCAGACCATCAGCTCTAACGCGTCTTTTGGAGCAAAAATTAATATAAGACCAGTTCTATAAGATCGGGTCTTATATTAAGTTTTGCTCCAAAAGACGCGTTAGAGCTGATGGTCTGGCTAGGTCTTATTTTCGGAGAAACACGGTAATCAAAGTTACAATAGTTCAAAAGTTCTCATCCCCTTACTAGAAACCAGTTATCTTTATTTGGGTAGCTTTAAAACCATGAATACACCTAGTAGTTTGTAATCCACACCCTTCTTCCTATGGGTGTGAGATATATCACAATTTGAGAATGAATTTTTGGATCATCTGTAATTCCAACTATCATGTATCTGAATCCTGGCATTACAGCTAATTATCCTGCCAAAAATAATGATGCAAAAACTGGCAGAGATACTGATTTGTCTGTCAAGAAATCTTTTTAAAATAATATAACATTTTAAATTTCCTAGTCAGCACTTAAAACTTTCAAATGTTTCTAAGCAGAATGTATTCCTTAACATGAACTATAATTTAGTAACAGCAAATGGCTTATTTTTATTATGCCTTCACAACTGGTAAGCCAAGAAAAATATTAGAATGCATTTAATAGTCTAATAAGATATTAAAATTCACGTATAAGATGTATTTTAATTAGTAAATTTAAAATAATTTGTTTTGATAATGCACATATTGTAATAGTTATACAAATTGCTTGCTTTGCCTACAATCACCAATCTGAAAAAAATATCTGCAGATTATAGGGGCCTGTAACAATTTTCAACAAATTAAACACTTTGACTTTGGTCATGCTTTGAGACTGTCTGAAGTAACTCCATAGCCAAGAATTTATGCTTCAAAAAAATAAGCTTTCAGATAAAAATCACAGCTCATTTGCTCTGAACAAAGTGTTTTATCCAGCTCTTCTTCAGCCATTTGTACAACAGAATTGATCCTTCTCATGCATCACTGATTTGATCATCTCATATTCCACAGATAAGTAGGGAACCCTCAATTACAAAATGCTTTTTTAATAGTAATAGTAAAGATAGTCAAATTTTGGAATAGTTAAATATTATCCATAATCCTGCTACCCTAAAAACAGAGCTTTTCCTTTTTAGGTATCCAATCACTTTATATACAAGGCCATTTATATGAAAAGCAGGTACCTTAAGAGGAAGATTTTTTTTTTAATACATTGAGCTATGTAGCCAAAGGGAAGAAGTCACATTGAAATAAATATAAGTCAGAGAATTGGTTCAGCACATCTTCTTTGGAAAGATACAAATATGGTGAAACTCCAGAATGACTTGCTTTAGCAATGATTTAATTCTATTTTGAAACAAGTCATGAGTTGCAATGTTAACAGTTTTAACAATATTCAACTTCATCAAAAATCTTTCAGATAATTTTCAAATGAAATGATACGCTGTCTCCCTATCATTGCATTTTGCTTTAAAATAATCTTGAGAAAGGGGCAGTAAGCAAGGAGCAGTATCGCCGAAATAAGGCGAGCCATGTGTTAACTGTAGAAGTTGGATGATAGGTACATAAGGGTTCACTATATTTTTCCATTTTAGTTTATTTCCAAAATTTTTCAAAATGAAAAAAATGATTACCAAAAAAATGTAAGCGTATCCAAGCTGAATCAGAAAAATATCAGGCTTATATTTCATATATGTTAATTCAAGAATCACCACCTTGAAGTTACTCTCAAAAAAGGACTGACTATATTGTCACTCAGATATCTATCTACTATTTACCAGGGTCACTGTCCAATGATAATACACTGAGGGATTCTTCAAACTATTTGCTTCATATGTCATAAAACCTCTGTAGAAATGAGGAAGAGACTATTCAATCATTCACTCAACAAATACTTATTAAGCACTTGTTATGTCAGCCCTCTTCTAGGCACAGGGGGTGCATCAGTAAATAAAACAGACAGAAATCTCTATGGAGTTTACATTCTAATGTGGAGAGGACAGATAATAAATATAATAAATTATGTAATATCTTATGCAAAAAAAAGCATAGCAAGGTAAGAGATTATCAAGGTGGGTGTATGGCAATTTTAAGTAGGGTGATCAGGGTCTGCTTCATTGAAAAGATAACATTTGAGCAAAGGCTTGGAGTAGAAAAGAACATGAGGCCTATGGATATCTAGACAAATGTTCTAGAATACAGAACAGCCAATGCATTGGGCCTGAAACAAAGGTATGCCTGATATATTAAAAAAAACACACAAAAAAAACAACAGCATGATTGCCGTAGTGGCTGGAGTGTAATGATCAGGAAGAAAATTGGTAGAAGGGAGGTTAGAGAGACAACAGGGGAAAGAGGTATGGATAGGAATTAAGTAAAGCTTTGTTGGCCACTGTAAAAACTAGCTTTACCATGAATGAAACAGAATGCCAAATGAAGGATTTTGAGTGAAGAAGTACATGATTAGCCCTTTTTTGACCCGCTTTGACTCTGCGGTTCTACTCCAGCAGTGACCCAAATGGTTGCTTTCTTATTATCACCCATGGTCTGATAGTCAACTGCCTGTCACATGGTGACTGTCATAGACGGTCTCCAACTCATGTTTGTTATTCTTAGAAAAGATCTTCACCCCTTACAATCCCCTACTTAGGGATGGGATGTACAGTGTCACCTCTAAAAGATGACCTACCCAGTTAGAAAATCTTGTTTCTTCTTTTAACAAGTAGAAATAATTTGCAGTAAGATTGCTTTGTAGATTATGGAAAATGGCAAAATAATTGGTTTGGTGTCAGATTAATCATGATTTAAAATCTAGGCTCAAGAACTTAATAGCTGAAGATCTTGGACAAGTTATTTAACTTCTCTTAGTCTCAATTCTTATAATTTGTAAAAGGAAAATAAAAATATATAAACTTTATAGGAGGATTAAGTAAATTAAAAGAATCTATCCCAGTGCCTAGACCATAATGAGCGTTTAATAAATGTTAGACCCATTGCCTTGCAGCCCTAAGAGTACTTCCCACGTTGCCCTGCATACTTGAGAACTCAATCCTCATAGCCCAAGAGCAGGCAAAAAAAAAAGTCATACTAGCTTAAGTGAGAATGATTTACTGTTTACACATTAATACATATAAATAGTCGAGGCTGCTGTGTAGCAGCACTTTAATAAGATATCTATGCTCCGGGCTCCCAGCTTTCCGCTGAGAACCATTCCTAGGATTAGAACTACTGTTCCCAGCAGAAAGTGCGGTTCCCCCTTCACCCCTCCCGTACGTCCCATGGTATGATACTAGGTCTGTATATTCTATTAAAATGAACTGTCCATCCCCTTTATAAACTACATTTGACAGGAATTAAACCAATACTATAAACAGAAAGAAAAAAGTTACCTACATATTAAAGATATATATACACACACACACACACACATATATTAAATGTAATGCTTTCATTTTGAAGAGAGAGCTTTGAGATTAAGTTTCCCAAGATAGATGGCTTTCTAGACATAGGATCAACATGGTTGATATAAACATATATGTCTTTCATTAAAATTCTCAAAAAATAAACAAAATTTCTTTTTTTAAAAGAGACATTTGTTGGAATTTTCCTACAGGGGAAGAAAAAAATCCAAAATTTTACCCTTCTTATTTGGAAGTGAATACTTACATATCAATATTGAAAGACATATTCTAAAATCATTTGACTATATTTTAGTTGCCAGCCCTTGGATTTTATAAATATGCAGGAATTTTTATAGTAACTAGCATTTGCTTCTTATTCCTCCTTACTTTGTACCTTGTACCTTAGTTAACCTGGGAGAAAATAGGCAGATTGCATGACAACTGAATGTTCATGTACTTGCCTTTATAAGTGATAAATGATACCTTTCATCTTCCCTTCTTTTTTCTTTGAAATTTATTCTTCAAATTTTATATGTAGCAACTAAGTATCAGTAGTCTGCCGTTCACTTGGTAAATTGGCAAATTAAGCAAAATCCTCCTGGCTCTCCTTTAAGTGGAGGAATTTGTTGCTGGGGGGAGGCAAAGGCTGCTAAAAAGGGCAATGTTCACTATAAATTCCCAGGTGCCTCTGTGTAATCATAAACTGTCCACTCTGACCACTTGTCCCTTTCGTCCAGGGGAAGGTACAGAAATTACCTTCCTCGGTATGGAAGTACAGAAACTGCCTCGGTATGGAAGACGGGGTTCTGGGTTATCTGGCCTGATGGGACATCATGCCTGGGCTTCATCTCCAGGGTTGGTCCTAACCAGAGTCGGGGTTTTAGAAGATTCCTTCAACCACCTATTATTCACAATGTTTCCTTTTGGACTCCTCTGCTGGTTTCCCTTAAGAAAGCAAAGATGCCCCAACCTTTTTATGATGACAGAAGGAGTGAGCCATTTAATTAAATGTGCTTGTATTTTCCTTTCTGGCCGGAGCATCTCCCCTTAAAACGGGTGATGATCCCTGACAAATGCATTTAGGATAATTTAATCTCATGCTCTGCTTTGCAGATCCTGAAGTAGCAGGTTCTGTGTCATTAACATTTAGTGGACCTGCCTACTTTATATCCGAAGAGAGACACGTCTTACTTTCCTGAACCGAGAAGAAAGGAGCCTGGGACCAATGACTTGAAGTGTTCACATACTGGTTTACCTGCATGTGGTCCTGATGAACTTCAAGGACTTTTTTCATCATATTATTGGGTTATGTCACTCATGGTCAAAGTCTGACAATAGCAAAGGGGTTTTCTCCACTTAGAAAAAGAAAAGGAAGTTTTGCTATACTTGTGTCATTAGGAAATGTGATTTCTAGTTTGGAGACTGATGCTTTAAAAATAAAAGCACTTTGGGAAATATTTATTGTTTTTATCTGCAGCTACTTATTGACAAACATTCCTAATAATTCAGTGAGGGGAATGACACACTACTTTTCTCGGATAAATTCACCAGGCTGATGCTTCTGGGTACAGGGCACAGAGGTGCCATAGTCACTGATTCTTTTTCATTTTCTTCCAGCAAATTTGTCTTTGACTATGGTAACCTACTCTTTGCTTTGGTGTCAAAGTTCTCCATAAAGTCATCCACCTTTTCCCTCAGAGATTAACAGTGTAAAAACATTTCCCCATACCAAGGTAAGTGAGGTCTTATCAGCAGTATGTGGAAAAATAGTTCTTATTTTTTTCATCACGTTCAGTCCAGTTAGAAAAGAAACCAATCACTGTTAACTGGGATCATCTGAAGTATTTGTTGACTATCCTTTCTCAACTCTCTGGAATGACTGATGTGCTGTTAAATATACCAATCAAAGGGCTGGCATATATTCCAACTAATGGAGGTGGGGGCATTTTAGACGGAGAGCTAGAGTGGACCCAAGTCTTTGTTTTCCAATCATGGTGCTTCCCTCTGTTACTGATTAAAGTTGAGGTGTTCCAGATATTGGGATAAAGACTGGAATGTTATTTCTTTTATCATATTCATTATTTTCTCTAGTACTTTGGTATTACCACAGATTTCCTGCCAGCTAAGCAGTTTGAAATCAGTAATTCTGCCTACTATGTGTGATAATACATCGCTCCTTTGCAAACATCTGCAATAAATTTCTGGGCTTCACTCAGGCAAGAAGTAACAGTTTCTACATATTCTGTTTAGTTGTATTCTTTCCGTAATTTAGTGGATGCATTTCATTCTCTTTGACTTTTTCATCTGATCTTCAACTTTATTTCAGATTTCTTCAAAAATTTTAACTTTTCTTTGTTCATGTTGGTATCTTTTTAGAGATATATTCATATATTTTACATTGAGTTCTCTCTGCCCCAATTTGCATATAATCTCTTTATGAATTTTTTTTCACTATTAACAAAAGGAAAATTTTTAACAATACACACCAGTTTGGTCAACACAGGAGACCTGGTATTGGCCTATTTCACCAATTTTGGCCACTCTATCTTCCTGCCACCTAAAGGTTGATTTATCAAAATCAATTGTGTTTTTTGTAATTTTTTCTTAAATTTTCCTAAGCTTATTGAATTTTACCATCCAGGATTGAGTTGCTCCATAATATTCTCGTGGAATAGAAGTGCTCACATGTGGCAAGGCATATGCAACTCTAAAAATTCTCTAGGTAAACCAGGACTGCCTACATCCCACTATAAATACAGCCTATTACAATCATTCATGCTTTTATCCTCAAAGTGCAACCCACAGACTCTAATATGCCTAAAGGGGCTATATTTTTTTAAAAACCCAATTCAGCAATTTCACAAGGACTCCACAATGGAATAGTTTAGGAAAACACATTAAAGCCTATGAAGTCATGCAGTTCAGGGAAAAAACAAAACAAAACAATTTTGCTTTGACCATAGAATACCTTCTCCCTCATGGGTATTCTATTAACATGTCAAAAACCAGTTTATCACAAAACATAGTTTGAGGAATGCTGATTTCATTCGAAAATTAAAATCATTTTCAACATTATTTTCAATGGGGCAATATCCCCAGGAAAAAGGAATTTTTAAAATTTGGTGGAAATTTTTAAAATTTTTAAATATTTTTGGAAATTTGTGGGAGCATTTTGGTTATAATTATTTGTGTGGGTGAGATGCAACTGATATTTAGTGGGCAAGAAGCAAGTGGGCACATGTAGAGCAATTCCATAGAACAAAGAATTGTGTCACACTTTTCCAAACTCCTGATAGTCATATAAAGGAAAAACTTATTTATAATTATATGAGCCTAGAATCTAACTCCATATTACATATAAACACAATGTATTCTTGCATGGTATTGATTTGGGATTAATTTTTCAGGAATGCAAAATTTGGAATGTTTTTAAGAGTAGTTCACCATTTCAGAAAATCACACTACTAAAAGAAGCACTACTCATTATATTTTAAACATATTACAACACACCTCTATCAGTTTACATATACAGCTGTCTATTTCACAGTGACTTGTTACAAGTGCAAGCATCTGACTACTTCCTCAGGATTTCCAGTGTCGTCATGCCTGAGTATATATATTGAGTATTTATTAGAAATATCTCATATTTCATTATGTCAGTTTCCTTTATTGCTTCTTATTATGATTTCAAACATTATATCGTCTTTTTAAATTAGATTTGTAAACAGGTTATCCTGTCTATAAATTTTATTTCAGGATAATAAAGTGGATGTTACAAAGCATTTATTTTCAAAAGCAGGGTGTTCAGTCTGATGAGATTGAGAACCACTGATCTATAAGCTTTGGTTCCCTAAAGAGGAGGATTTGAATTAGGAGTAACCTATGATTGACCAAAAACATGATTGAACTAAACCACAAAATGGTGTGGTTAAGGTAAATATTGGGAAATATGGTATGTTTAGAATATAATAACTAATCAATAAGCCTTTATTATGTGTCTAGCACTTGATTACACTGAAGCACAGAGGTATAACACAGGCCTGTCTGTCTTCATGGAACTTATAGGGTTGTGAAGGAAACAAAGCCCCAGGCAAAACAATTAAAGAACTAAATGCCAGTTACCTTCTAAACATTTGTGAAAGAAATGTTCATAATTAGGCAATCGTCTTAGGAGGCTGGGGTGGTCAGGAAAGACTTAGGATAAGGCAGATCTTCTATTGTACGTTTCAGAATTAACTGGACAGCGTCATCAAGGTGTGCTTACAATGAAAGAGGAGACCAACTTAACTGTCAAGGGAAAAGGGAGAGGAGTGAAGTCAGAACCTGGAAGGAGCAGTGAGAATAGTGGAACTAGATGATGAAAAGCCTTCAAAGGCACAGGATCCTGAATTTAAAGTAACAGATAAAATGAAGCCCCTACAGACTCCTAGCGAGAGTAATAAAAATTAAGACTGATAGTAATATATAGGAAAGACAGACTTATGAAAAGACAGGCACATACTCGTATAAATGACCTCAGGAAGTTGAGAAAGGGAGTGTGACATACAAAGATGGATTAAGTTTTAGATTTGATGAAATTGAGATGATCAGTTTGAACAGCTTTAAAAGTCAACATAGAGGTTACAGCCGAATCTCTCATCACCAGAATGAATGAGCTCACAGAGATAATGATTATAGAAGGTTAGAAGTAGAAGATATGGCCTTGGGCAACACCCGCAGATCAGAGGACCAAAAGAGGAACCAGCACAGCAGTCAAGACAAGATAAATACTACTTTACATACAAATGCTAAAACTATGGAAAGCTTTATTCTTGCCAGATAGATGATAGAAACAAAAAATATAAACATTATTTTTTTAAGATTTTAAGAAAGGTTCTAGATCAAAGAGTCATGATAGTTTACTAATATAACATAAATCCCTAAACTTTTAGGTTGATATCAAAGATTATAGCCCTGTACATAAGTAGCATATGCGTATACATCCTTCCATGAAGAAAGCTTTTCTAAAAGAAATACTAACAAAAAATGAATTGTCGTATGTGAGACAGAGATGCTATTATCAACTTTCAGAAAATAACAGTAAGCAGAAATGGACTATAAACTCATCATCTGTCATCACAGAAAGCTGCATCACTTTCAGGATAACTGACTCAATGTAACAGACAAAATGGTTGCCTAAAAGGCAGTCCCGCTTAGAACACTGATTTAGTTATATGCAATAACAGAGGTAGTATCAGCAGAGATCTCTACGTTCTTCATAAATGACCCTTTATTATCTACGATCATCTGTAATCTAAAACTATTTACATTAAATTTCTCAACCTTATGAACACACCTCTAAATTGTTTTAGCAGTCAATTCTTTATAGAAATTAATCAATATGCCATCATGACTAACATTCCCAAGATCAAATGCTAACTACAGTTGTAATCTAGGAATGTGAAGAGCTCTATAAAAAGGATAACCTATGTCCCAGTTTGCTTGGAGCAGTCAGCTCACACCAGCTTTCCAGGAAGGATCATTAGTAGCACTCTCCTTCACTCTTAAAGTGGAGGTAATAAATTACATGGACCCCATATCAATGAAGCCAAGCGCACAAGAAACTTTTATAAATTACACTTATTTTTCACTTTATGTTTATTCCTAATTTATAAAAATACCTGTCATACTCTATGAACATCCATTATAATTTCTAATAACTTATACAGTACTGCTCATTTGGTCAAGCTCTAGCCCTGAGAGAGCTAAGGCCTGCCTACTAGTGGTGGTGGTGGTGGGGGTCAGATTCTTGGATGTCCCTGACTGCACCTCTGTTTCAGCAACACCTTATCAAGCCTGGTGATGCTCTCCCATACCTACCTATCAGTTTTGTACCAACTCTTCCCATACCTTTTTCCACTTTTGATTTTTTAAGTTTATTGGGGTGACAATTGTTAGTAAAGTTACACAGGTTTCACATGTACAATTCTGTAATACATCATCTATATATCACATTGTGTGTTCACCACCCAGAGTCAGTTCTCCGTCCATCACCATGTATTTGATCCCCTTTACACTCATCTCCCACCCACCTTCCCCCTTACCCTCTGGTAACCACTAAACTATTGTCTGTGTCTATGAGTTTTTGTTTCTTCATTTGTTTGTCTTGTTCCTTTGTTGTTTTCAGTTTTATATACCACATATCAGTGAAATCATATGGTTCTCGACTTTTTCTGTCTGACTTATTTCGCTTAGCATAATAATCTCAAGATCCATCCATGTTGTCCCAAATGGCACTATTTTATCTTTTCTTATGGCTGAACAGTATTCCATTGTGTATATATGCCACATCTTCTTTATCCAATCACCTATCGAAAGACACTTTGGTTTTTTCCATGTCTTGGCCACTGTAAATAAAGCTGCAATGAACATCAGAGCACATATATCTTTACGGATAAATGTTTTCAGATTTTTTGGGTAGATACCCAGGAGAGGGATTGCTGGGTCATATGGTAATTCTATTCTTAATTTTTTGAGGAACCTCCACACTGCCTTCCATAGTGGCTGCACCAATCTGCATTCCCACCAACAGTGTATAAGGGTTCCTTTTTCTCCACAGCCTCTTCGACACTTGCAATTATTTGTCTTGTTGATGACAGCCATTCTAACTGGTGTGAGGTGGTATCTCATTGTGGTTTTTATTTGCATTTCTCTCATGATTAGTGATGTTGAGCATTTTTTCATATGTCTATTGGCCATTTGTATGTCCTCTTGTTCTTAATAAGGTCTCTGTTTCCTCATTCAAACCAAGCTAATAAGAAAAGTGTGTATGCAAAATATGAAAGACCACTCTAGACATGTGGAATATTTTACTTTATAGAAAAAAATAAGCTTGGTTTCCTCTAAAATCAAGAACAAGACGAAGATGCCCCATTTTTGCCACTTCTATTCCACATAGTACTAGAAGCTCTAGCCAGAGCAATTAGGCAAGAAAAATAAAAGGCATCCATACTGGAAAGGAAGAAATAAAACTATTCACAGATGACATATCTTCCTATCTCTATTCACAGATGACATATCTTCCTATCTCTATTAACAGATGACACAATCTTCTACATAGAAAACTAAAGAATCCAAAAAATAAATTCAGCAAAGTTGCAAGATACAGAATCAAGAGGCAAAAATCAGTTATACTAGCAATAAACAATCTCAAAACTAAAGAAAACAATTTCATGAGCGTATTGAAAAGAATAAACTACTTCTTATACCCATTAGGATGACTACTATAAAAAAAATAAACAGAAAATAACAAATGTAGAGAAATGGAACATTTGTGGACTGTTGGTGGGAATGTAAAATGGTACAACCACTATTAAAAACAATATGGTGGTTCCTCAAAAAGTTACAAATAGAATTTCCATATGATCCAACAATTCCACTTCTGTGCAAAGTACCTGAAAGAACTGAAAGTAAACAAACATTTGTTGTTATGAACTGAATTGTGCCCCCCCCCCAAAGTTACATGTTGAAGTCCTAACCCCCGAGTCTACCTCGGATGTGACTACATTTGGAAATAAGGCATTTAAAGAGGTAATTAAGGTTAAATGAAGTGATATGGTGTATGATTGTCTAATCCAGTATGACTGGTATCCTAGTAAGAAGAGGCGGGCATACCAGGAATGTACACACAGAGAGAAAAGACCGTGTGAGGACAGGACACACAGAGAATGTAGCCAACTGCAAACCTCAGGAGAAATCAAGCCTAATGACACCTTGCTTTTGGACTTCTAGCCTCTAGAACTGTGAAAGAATAAATTATTAAGCTGCCCAGTCTGTGGCATTTTACTATGGTAGCCCTAATAAACTAATAAATTTGTATACCCATGTTCAGTGAAGCATTATCCACAATAGCCAAAAGGTGGAACCAACCCACGTATCTATCAACAATGAATGGATAAACAAAATATGATATATACATAAAATGGATGATTATTCAGCTTTTAAAGGAAGAAAACTGTGACACATGCTATAACAGAAGAATCTTGAAGACACTATGCTTAGTGAATAAGGCAGTAACAAAAGACAAATATTGTATGATTCCACTTATATGAGATACTGTTTCTTATATGAGAATTTCTGTCTGGGGTAATGAAAAAACTTTAGAAATACACAATGGTGAAGGTTACACAACATTATAAACGTAATTAATGCCATTGAATTCTACACTTAAAAATAGCAAAGTTGGCAAATTTTATATATATATATATGTATTTCACCACAATAAAAACAGAAAAAAAGCTTCAAATTTGGCTTTAATTGGATAAATATCATAAAAATCTGAATGATCTGAATTCATTCATCCATTCAGTCATTCACTCACATTTCATATAGCACATATTATGTGCCAAGAATTTGGCTATATTCTAGGGATAGATGGATGAGCAGGCACTTATGTTAATGTATTAATGACATCAATAGCTAGCATTTTTTTAGTACACTTATATGTTCCCAACAAACCAGGTAATTGCTATTATTATCCTCATTTTACTGATGAATAAACTGAATCTTATAAAGAATAAGTAACACCAAAAATAATACAATATGAGATTATGTCACAGAAATGGAGGCATGCGGAGTGCTTCTTGAAATCTGCCCTGGAAGTTACAACAAATTGAACAGCTATAATTCAACAAAGGATTCCCTGCTGGGCACACAGGCATGTCTGAGAGACCCACAAATCAAATCACCTAAAGGTGGGCAAGTCGGGGGAGTGGGGGAGGAGAGAAAGGGGAAGTGCAGAGATATGGATGGAGGGCCACAGGACACAGACTGGAGCTCGCTTCAGTCCTGGAGCTTACTGTATTCATGGGAGAAGGAAGAATTTGGGCTGCAGGCGCACCCCCTACAGCCCACAGTCCTACCTGAGAGATGAGCATGTAATACGATTGAACCCAGCACTCACAGCAGAGATGTTTAAGTGAGGGTGTTAATTTGAAGACAGCACAGGTTGGAAGTCTTGAGAAACACCAATATTTAATACAGCAGAAAAGAGGGAGTCACAAAGGAGACTAAGAAGAAGGGAGAATGAAAACCATAAGAGTCGAGTATCATAAAAACCAAGGAAAAATATTTTTCATAGAAGAGAAAATGACTACTAGTATCAAATATTATAGAGCGATTAACTATGGTTAAGACTAAAAATTGTGCCTTTGGATCACAAACATGTAAGTTACTAGTGACTTTGGCAAAAGCAGGGTGGAAGCTTCATTGCAGTGAATTAAAAAGTGAATGAGGGGCCGGCCCAGTGGCTCAGGCGGTTAGAGCTCCATGCTCCTAACTCCGAAGGCTGCCGGTTCAATTCCCACATGGGCCAGTGGGCTCTCAACCACGAGGTTGTCAGTTAAATTCCTCAAGTCCCGCAAGGGATGGTGGGCAGCGCCCCCTGCAACTAGGATTGAACACGGCACCTTGAGCTGAGCGGCCACTGAGCTCCCAAATGGCTCAGTTGGTTGGAGCGCATCCTCTCAACCACAAGGTTGCCGGTTCAACTCCCACAAGGATGGCAACTAGTAAGGGCAACTGGACCTGGAGCTGAGCTGCGCCCTCCACAACTAAGACTGAAAGGACAACAACTTGAAGCTGAACGGCACCCTCCACAACTAAGATTGAAAGGACAACAACTTGACTTGGAAAAAAGGCCTGGAAGTACACACTGTTCCCCAATAAAGTCCTGTTCCCCTTCCCCAATAAAATCTTAAAAAAAAAAAAAAAAAAAGTGAATGAAGGTAGCCCTGGTGCCTAAAGGAGGAAGAAAGGGAGGCCAAAATGTGGTGCTGGCAGTACAAGAGCCCAGAGGAGATCAACGCACAGCTCCAGGCTGAAAGGCAGAAAGCCCAGGAAGAAGAGGAACAAAGAGAAGAAGGTAGAGATGGGGCTGTAGGGGACCCCAAAAAGGAGAAGAAATCACTAGACTCAGATGAGAGTGAAGATGAAGAAGATTACCAGCAAAAGTGCAAGGGTGTGGAAGGGCTTGTCAACATCAAGAACCTCAACCAGGTGGCACAGACAACCAAAAACCTCACACAACTGGACCTGGACGGGTCCAAGGAACTCTCAAGGAGAGAACGAGAAGAATTCGAGAAGCAGAAAGCAAAAGATGATTACATGAAAATGCATTTAGCTGGGAAGACAGAGCAAGCCAAGGTTGATCTTGCCCACCTGGCAATCATCTGGAAATAGTAGGAGGAGGCTGCCAAACAGAAAGAAGACAGGAAAGTAAAAGATGACACGACTTTACCAGGAAAACTAATGCAGTTGCTCTCCCTGAATAAGTAGCACAGACTGAGGGAGGAGATACCAGGGAACTGGGCCATGAGGCCAGGGTGGCTGCCATGTCTCGCCCACTCTGTGCCCTAGCGCAGCTGCAGCAGCCACTCAAGACAGCCTCGGGCCTCCTGTTCATCTTGACATAAAAATCGTTTAGGGGGATGGAGGGTGGCAGGGCGGGGTGGGGGCAGCTGCTGTCTTTGAGACAGAAAGATGCAGGACAGCATTTCATATATAACCATTTGAATGTCTTTGGTGTTTTGAGAATTCAGAACCCTTGTTGGAGGTGCCTGGGAGGTGGGGTAAGAAGAGCTTGTCCAATAGATTGCACAGTAGGGGACAATTCTGCTGGGGGCAGCTGCTGGCAAGTTTGCCAGAACCAGCCCAACCGTGTTGCCTGGGTGCTCACTCAGAGAGGGTGTCACCTGGGAGCCTGTGCCCCTTGGTCCCTGAAGGGTCATGGCTCATCCCTGGCCAGTCCCCTCCATCTGAAGCCTCCCCTCTGCCCTTCCCTGCTCCATTCCCACCCTTCTGGCCAGGGCCCATTCTTACCTCTACCCATCGATCATTTCAAGAAATCTGTTTACTGTACAGAGCCCAGGCAAAACATGCTCCACAAATCCAACTAGTATATTTGGCAGATTAAGCTTGACATTATCTTTTTTTTTTTTTTTAAAGTAAACAGAGGTGAGAATATAGAAATAATGAATAGACAATGTTTTAAGAAGCTCAACTATTAAACAGAGGAAGACCTAGTGGTAGGTATAAGAGGACAAGTCAAGGGGCGGACAGGTGGCTCAGTTGGTTAGAGCGCAAGCTCTGGGCAACGAGGCTGCCGGTTCGATTCCCACATGGGCCAGTGAGCTGTTCCCCTTGCAACTAGAATGAAGTCAATGAGCTGCCGCTCAGCTCCCGGGTGGCCAGATGGCTCAGTTGATTGGAGTACAGGCTCTCAACCACAAGGCTGCAGTTCGACTCCTTGACTCTCGCAAGGGATGGTGGGCAGCGCCCTCTGCAACTAACAACGGCAACTGGACCTGGAACTGAGCTGCGCCCTCCACAACTAAGATTAAGAGGACAACAACTTGACTTGGAAAAAGTCCTGGAAGTACACACTGTTCCCCCAATAAAGTCCTGTTCCCCTTCCCCAGTAAAATCTTTAAAAAAAGAAAACAAGGACAAATCAAAAGGAGATTTTTTTAAGATGGCAGAGATTAGAGCATGTTTGACTACTGTTGGGATGATGCCAATAGGGAAGGAGAAAGAAACTGAAGAGGCCAAAAGGAGGTCCCTAAGGAAGCAGAAGGGGATAAGATACAGAACACAAAAACAGATTTATCCTCAGATAGAAAAGAATCACCATGCCTACCACTGGACAGGAATAAAAGAATGGCTGTGAGTGCAGGTTAGAATACAAACACACATATAGACATATAAAGTATATATAGACATACAAAGTCTGACAATTAAAATCACGAACTTGTTGCAATAATATTGCTAGCATTTTTGGATATCAGAGGGAGTATTCATTATGAATTTGTACCAATTGGACAAACAGTTAACCAAGTTTACTATTTGGAAATGCTGAAAAGGCTGTGTGAAAAAGTTAGACAACCTGAACTTTTGGCAAACAGTTCATGGCTCTTGCATCCAACAACGCACCAACTCCCACGGCACTGTCTGTGAGGGAGTTTCTAGCCAGTAAGCAAATAATTGTATTGGAACACCCTCCCCACTCACCTGATCTGTCCCCCAATAACTTCTTTCTTTACCTGAAGATAAAGGAAATATTGAAAGGAAAACATTTTGATGTCATTCATGACATCAAGGGTAATACAACAACAGCTCTGATGGCCATTCCAGAAAAAGAGTTCCAAACTTGCTTTGAAGGGTGGACTAGGTGCTAGTGTCAGTGCATGGCTTCCCAAGGGGAGTACTTTGAAGGTGACCATAGTGATATTCAGCAATGAGGCTTGTAGCATTTTTTCTAGGATGAGTTCGCGAACTTAATTGTCAAACTCATATACTGGGGGTGTCATAAAAAATGTATATAAGTGGACACTTTGGTCAACCTTGCTCAAACAGTAGTTTGCCATAATCAGAAGTGTCTGGACACTGATGGCAACCACTGTGAGCACCTCTTGTAATTGCAGAAGTCAAATGTGACTTGTATTCATTTTTTTGTTATCGGTATATATTATTACAATTTTAATACAGTTTTCCTTTCTTAAAATGTGTATACATTTTTTCGGCATTCTCTGTATATGTACACACACACACACACACACACACACACACACACACATATAGTACACGTGGTTGAAAGTCAAGAGCATTCTTCTCCAATACCTTCTACAGTATTTTCTCAATGAAGTAGGAAGTAAGGTCATCTGCTGAGAAAAAGACAGGAGGTTTGAGAACAATGAAATTGGATTTAAATGGCCACTATCGAGACTAGGTTAAAGAGATGATCAAGAAACACAGAAGTATTGGTAGAAAACTGAGAACCCAAGGCCAGGTTGGTATCCAAGACTCTTTGGTAGTCTCAGTTGGCTAAACTGTGTGGTTTTTCTCTTACAGCATTCAGCAATCAGGTACAGAAAGTTTCATGATTCATAAAATGCTGAAGAGGCATAATGATGGATGGATAACAAAAAATTTACAAATTTTAGCAAGATGGATAACAAAAAATTTCAAATTTTAACAAGATGTCTATTGATAACTTTAGACTATTCCCTTTTATTCAATAAACAGACTCACAGCATCACTAATTTTGTAGCTCATCAAAGGTATATAGTGGAGTACTTTAGATGCTACTGAGAGGTGCTGCACAGTTTGGAGGAGGTCCCGATTTAAAATACCTTTCATTAAATTGATTGATTGATTGATTGATTGATTGATTGATTGAGGTATAACTGATATACTAGAGTACCTTTTTCATTTAAGTATAGTTGGTATATGATATTATATCAGCTTCAGGTGTACAATATGATGACTTGACACTTATATACCTGATGATGTGATCACTGCACTAAATCGAATAATCATCTGTCACCATGCAAAGTAATCACACTATTATTGAATATATTCCTCTTCATCTTTTTCACCCATCTTTCTACCTCCTCTTCCCTCTAGCAACCATCAGTTTGATCTATGTTTCTATGAGTCTTTTTGTTTGTTCATTTGTTTTGTTTTTTTTAGATTCTATGGGAAACAGTATGGTGAGTCCTCAAAAAAATAGAACTACCATACACCCCAGCAATACCACTTCTTGGTATTTATCCGAAGAAATCCAAAACACTAATTCGAAAAGATACATGCACCCCTATGTTCACTGAAGCATTTTTTACAATAGCCAAGATATGGAAGCAACCTAAGTGTCCATCAATAGGTGAATGGATAAAGACATGGTATATATGTATGTGTACACACACACACACACACACACACACACACACACACACACACACACACTGGAATATTACTCAGCAATAAAAAAGAATGAAGTCTTTCCATTTGCAACAACATGAATGGACCTAGAGGGTACTATGCTGAGTGAAATAAGTCAGATGGAGGACCTTCTTTTTAAACAGCCCCTGTAAGAGACAGACCAGGGAACCGCACCAGTCACCCCTAGGAATCAATACCTCTATTCAGAGCTGCATAAAAGAAAACTAGTAAGATCCACATACATAATTTTAAATCATCTAGCATCCACAGTAGAAAAGTAAAAAAAAAACAGGTGAAATGTTTTTAATAACATACTTGGTTTAACACAATATATACAAAGTATTTCAATGGCAACTAATATAAAAATTATTAATGAGCTATTTTACATTTTTCATACTCAGTCTTTGAAATCCAGGGTGAATTTTATACTTGCATTGTATCTCCATTCAGACTAGCCATTTCAAGAGCTCAAAAGCCACATGTGGCTAGGGGCTACTGTACTGGACAGCATAGCTCTGGGTAGTATGATTGCATAGTATCTAGACTTATGATACCCTTGTTGAATTAAAAGAGCCACTGAGGTTCTTCCTCAGATATCATCATCCTATTTCTGTAATCATTCACAATACATTCTTACATAGCATAATTCATCTATGAATGTTCAGTTACTCCCAGGCTCAAAGACTCTAGACACATGTATTGCAATCAGAACATCCTAGACAGAGCTTTGGTTCCCTACTAAGCTCATGCTGGACACTTGCCTGGAAACCATCAGTATCTGCACAGCCATTGGCTGATATCTGCTATCGCTGCTAACCAGGTATAGCAGGTGGAAGGCAACTGCACAGACTGAGGGTTCAGCTTTCTTTACTAAGTTAGTTACCATTCATCTACCGATGTCCCAGCTTCCAAAATTCTGTTGACATCTCCTTTCATATTCACTTTGTCCTTTTGGAGTTTATGCCTTTCTTTATTCCTTGATTTTCATTTTAGTACGTTTTCAAGAAGGAATGAAAATAAACACATATATTCAACTTACCATGTTTATGTGGAAGTTGCTTTTATGATTAGGGGCAAATCTATTTAAAAATCTATAAATTCATTATCAGAAGATAACTTATCAGCAGACATAGACAAACTTTTTCAAACTACTTGAAAGATTTATTCCAATCAGAATTCCACATATAGGGGGTGGCCGGTTGGCTCAGTTGGTTAGAGCATGGTGCTAATAACACCAAGGCTGCCGGTTCGATCCCCACAGGGGCCCTCCTTAAAAAAAAGAACTCCAGATATAAACAATGTATAATATTTTAATGAAAAAAATCAATTTGCTCTTAAAATTTTATTATTAAGAACATTTTATATTTCAATTACTCTTGTGCATACAATGAATCAGTTACGTTAACATGAAAAGAGAAAAATATGTTATTGAACACTAACCCTGCTTTCTCCAGATGAACTGTGAAAAACTGTCTAGCCACAATTCAATTGTGTTGTGTATGCTGTGTGAACCTTAAGAAAACATTTGGGCTCTAGTCATCAGAGGTTTTATTTTTTACGGAGTCTGCAGAATTAGCACATGCAAGAACTGTTAACCTATCACTGTTCTGATTAAACCTAAGAAGTACCTGATTTACAGCACCTTCCAGAGTAAACGTTAGCAAGCATTGTCAAAACAGAGATATATTTGTGGTATTAAAGTAATAGGATAGACTATGCTCATTAAGTGTTCTCTGAAAAAGACAAATTTCTTCAACAGTATTGTGAATTTTTTACTTTTTTAAAACTAATTTTATTTAATTTTTGTATTCTAAGTCTGTTTGAAACAAAAAATTACCCTTTTAAAAATGAGAATTCCGTCAATTTTATTTGTTCACTTAAGATTACTTTTGTCCCTGCAGCTAGCATTGGACCAGAGCTGCATGTTCTAATCTCTTCAGCTAGAACCCACTCACCTAAAACAGACCATTGGACTCTTTCATCAACATTTTTCCCGCCTCCCAACTTTGAAGTCAATGCACACATTTCTATTTTCTCTTTTAAGGTTAGCACAATTCTTTAAGTATTTATTGAGTACTATTTTGTACCAGGCACTGCTAGATTCTAAAAATAAAAAGATTAATCAAACATATTCTGTCTTCAAAAACCTCATAGCCTACCACAGGAGACAGACACACAAAGCAATAAATATAAAGCAATATGATAAGAACCGCAATAAAGGTATGAACAAAGTGCTATGGGAAGCCCAAAGGCAGGAAGGACAACTTCTTTCTAGGAATGGTTGGAGAAGGAATAGGATTTTCCCAGTGTTCCCACTGGTAACAGAAATGGAAGGAAGATTATTCCAAGCATAGAACAACATGAAAAAAGGCACAATAAAAGTCCACACCTTCTTTGGGAAACAAAACGTAGCCTGGTGAAGCTAAAACATGGATTCCTGCAGAGTAATGGTAGAAGCCATGTGAAGTAATTTGAACTTTTTGTTATAATGCAGGCAATGAAAAGCCATAACAGCAGCAAAGGGATGCCATTTGTGTCTTGGAAAGAAAACTCTGTGGCAGTGTGAATGACTGACTAGTGAACGGGGATAGAAGAAAGGCAGGAAAAACAATTAGAAGGCTATTGAACCAGACTTGGTGGAACTCTAAGCAGTAATTGTGGAACTGGAGAGAAGGGAATTCATGGATTTGACACGCATTTCAGAAGTAGAATCACTTGGACATGATGGTTATTTGGTTGGAGAAGGTAAGGAAAGGAGAATCCAAGATTCCACCATGTATTTGGCTTATATGATTTAACAGAAAACAATAAAGATTTTTTTAACGAGCTTAAACTAAGATATTTGCAGATATTTGCAAGACATTCAAGTAGAGGGATCCAGGAGGCTGTTGGAAATAAGGATCTCAGCTAAGGAGTATAGTCAATACCCAAAATACAGATTTTTGGAATTAGCAACATAAAGGTGACATTTGCACTCATGTGAGCAGATGAAGTTTCAAGAAAGAAGAATACTACACAATACAAAAAAAGTCAGATGATAAATATTTAAGGCAAATCTTTTAAAAGAAATCTTTTATAATATAGAAAAATATTTTCATGAGCATGAAGTAAGGATTCCCTCAACAAGACACACAAAAAGCACCAATCATAAAGGAAAAGATTAACAAATTCAGGTATTTAAAACACTATAAGAAAGAATGAAAGGACAATCCACAAAGTAGGAAAAATATCTGCAACACATATAACTGACAGAGAGCTAGTATGCAGAATTTGTAAAGAGCTCTTACAAATCAACCTGAAAAGGTCGACAATCAATTAGGAAGAGAAGGAAATATAAGAACAGGCACTTCACAAAAGAAGATAGCAAATAGACAACAAATGAAAGAAGAGGGGCTCAATCTCATCAGTAATCAAGAAAATACAAACTAAAACCACAATGAGATATTACTACACACTAAAACTGACAAAATTTTAGAAATCTAACAAAACTAAGCTTTGGCAAAGATATAGAGCAACTGAAATTCTCATACACTATTTGGGAACATAATTTTAACACAATTAACTCAGAAAACTGTGCCAATATCTAGTTAAGTTGAAAATATGGATCCCCTGTGGTTCGGAAATTTTATTCCAAGGCTACTCTAAAGATGTACATCTTTATGTGCACCAGGATACACATAAAAGAATGTTCAGAGCAACAGCATTATAATTGGCCCAAACTGGAAACATCCCAAATGCCTATCAATGGTAGACAAAAATCAATAAATTATGGTATAGCCACACAGTGAAATACTATACAGCATAGACCAATGAAAATGAAGAAGCTACAGACATACACAATAACACGGATAAATCTTATAAACATGTTAAATGAAAAAAGCAAGTTGGGCCGGCCCGGTGGCTCAGGCGGTTAGAGCTCCATGCTCCTGACTCCGAAGGCTGCCGGTTCAATTCCCACATGGGCCAGTGGGCTCTCAACCACAAGGTTGCCAGTTCAACTCCTCGAGTCCCGCAAGGGATGGTGGGCTCTGCCCCCTGCAACTAAGATTGAACACGGCACCTTGAGCTGAGCTGCCGCTGAGCTCCCAGATGGCTCAGTTGGTTGGAGCGCATTCTCTCAACCACAAGGTTGCCGGTTCGACTCCTGCAAGGGATGGTGGGCTGTGCCCCCTGCAACTAGCAATGGCAACTGGACCTGGAGCTGAGCTGCGCCCTCCACAACTAAGATGGAAAGAACAACAACTTGAAGCTGAACAGCACCCTCCACAACTGAGATTGAAAGGACAACAACTTGACTTGGGAAAAAGGCCTGGAAGTACACACTGTTCCCCAATAAAGTCCTGTTCCCCTTCCCCAATAAAATCTTTAAAAAAAAAAAAAAAACAGTAACTTAATCCTATTCATATAAAATCGATGTGTTTTAGAAATGCATATACAGATGTTTAAGTTAAAAGAGAAATGCAAGAAAATAATTACTAGAAATGACGGGATAAGTGGTTACCTCTGTGGAGACAAAAGTGATTGTAACAGGCAAAGTATATGAGGTAATTCTACAGTCGCAATAATGTTACATTCCTTGACCTCGGCAGTGGTGATTACATGGTATTGATAATTACTTGATAAAACATACATATAAGTTTTAAGGATTTATAAATATGAGGTCTGACAATTAAGTTCGCGAACTCATCCGAGAACAAGTGCTACATACCTCATTGCTGAATATCACGACGGTCACCTTCGAAGTACTCCTCCTTGGGAAGCTATGCACTGATGCCAGCGCCTAGTCTACTCTTCAAAGCAATTTTGGAACTCTTTTCTGGAATGGCCATCAGAGCTGTCATCATATTACCCTTCATGTCCTGAATGTCATCAAAATGTCTTCCTTTCAATATTTCCTTTATCTTTGGGTAAAGAAAGAAGTCACTGGGGCCCAGATCAGGTGAGTGGGGAGGGTGTTCCAATACGGTTACTTGTTTACTGGCTAAAAACTCCCTCACAGACAGTGCCCTGTGAGCTGGTGCATTGTTGTGATGCAAGAGCCAAGAATTGTTGGCGAAAAGTTCAGGTTGTCTAACTTTTTCAAGCAGCATTTTCAGCACTTCCAAATAGTAAACTTGGTTAACTGTTTGTCCAGTTGGTACAAATTCATAATGAATAATCCCTCTGATGTAAAAAAAGGTTAGCAATATTGTTGCAACAAGTTCGAGAACTTGTCAGCCTTTTTATATTTTATAACTTAAAATTTTAATGAACTAAATTTTGAAAATGTCTTACATTTAACGAGAGATGTAATAGTGGAAAACAACCAAAAAGATCTTGATTCTAAGGATGATTAAAAGAAACTAAGAAAATATGCTACTGAATCCACTCAAAACTAACTTTGACTACCACAAATTAAAAAGACAAGTCCATATCTGAGATGAATTACATTTAAAGCTGTTTCAAGGCTGATGACTGGATTTCATTCTTTCATTCACTCAACAAGCACTGCTGAGACCTACCTTGTGCCTGGCACTGTACCAAATTCTGAGAGTATAGTATGTCCTCACGTATGGTGGTTGATAGGTTGTGTGACTTTAAGTGAAACCAATGTTACCCCAGGCTAATTGATATAAACAAGAGTTAATATCTCATCAACGTTATAACAAAACAACACTGAATAAAACATTATTTGAGGACCCACTGTACAGGAGACCTTAGTCCTATCTCTTAGGCTCCTCTCAATACTAGAACCCCCACTGACTGCTAATGTCTCTTGGGATAAACGATTTAACTATTTTAAAGATGGGCTACAACCTCGAGGTTGGGGGTGGAATCTCAGTTCCAAAATGTACAAATAAAAAGGCATACAGGAATTATCAGATGCTGACCTGAGTATATGATAAAGTTTATGCCTCTACTGAGGAAATCCAAGAGAAAATAGATGCTAGATGTTTTCTTCTCAAAACATTGATAAACAAGAACAGACAATCCTTATTTTTTTTTTTTACATCAGGTAAGAGGAAGACTGAACAAGTCAGTAGCAGGAATAGAAGCATGAGATCAAGAGATTTTGGGGGTGGCCAGTTAGCGCAGTTGGTTAGAGAATGGTGCTATTAATAACACCAAGGTTGCTGGTTCAATCCCTGCATGGGCCACTGTGAGCGGTGCTCTCCTTAGGAAAAAAAAAAGAGTTTTTAAAAACTGAAGAAATAAAGATATAATTTAAACAAGAGTTCTGCTTTTTGCTTTTCAATAAAGAAATCCTATATCTATAGAGTGATGTGATCTCTATTACCCAACTTGTTAATCCATTTTTTTTAATTTCCAGATTTAGCTCTAAAAAATAAAATATATGGTAAAAAGACAAGGATTTGCTATCAATGAGATTTTAAAAAAATAAGCCACAAACTTCAAAACTCAGAGTGAAGTTCCCGAATTAGCATAGTTAGAAAATGATTCCAAATATCTATTTACAAATAAATTAAGCCTCATATACAGAACTATTAATCAAATCTCAACTCTGTATCTGGTTTACACAACTTTCCTTAGATTAGAACTCCTATAATGTAGCAAAGCAATATCCTAAAGAGCAAATATAGCTCAGCCAAGAACAGAAAATACCACTCATATACATGAACCAATCAGTAAGGAATTTTAAAATTTCTTTGAAATTAATAACTAATAAGGAATTAAAATTAATAAGAAATTAAAAGGGAAGATAGTAAAACCTGGTCTTCTCATTTAATGTTCCATTAATATCTTTTTGAACACTCATAAAAATGAAATTGAAGTAATGTCCAGAAACATAAAGGTAGTCCCAGGAAATGATTTTCAATTACTAAAACTCAAATTTTACAACTTGAACTTAGATAAAGCATGTTTTGTTGATGTCAACCTGGTAATCTAATTCTCAAGTGATACGGTGTTTTTTAAATTAATGCTTAATATACTGAAATTTTAGGTCGTTTTTATAGCCAAAAGAACATTGAATTTGAAGACTAAGTACCAAGTTCTGCCACCTACCAACTATGTAACCTTGAGTAAATAACCAACCACTCTGAGGCTCACACCAGCCAACCTCACCAGACTTGAGAACAGATAAAGAAAATAATATATGTGAATACCATATGAGCTCCAAAGCATAGGAAGCTCAATTTCCTCCATATACTGCAAAACTACTTTCTGCAAACTAGTATTTTTTAATTCACTTTTTATTACAAAATATTTAAAAATACAAAAGTATAGTATAATGAAGTTGTATGTAGTGTCACTATGCTTCAACAATTATCAACTCATGGCTAAAACTATTTCATCTATACTCTACCCATTCCCTCTCTTCCTCTTTCATATTTTGAAGCAAGTCATAGACATCACATCATTAAGCTCCTAAGAGCTAAAATCCAGTGGCCTCTTATCAGTGGATGTATAGGTATATGACGTCCATCAGAGAGGCTTGAGCTAGAAATGTGGATTTGAGAGTCACCAGTGATAAAATCAAGAGTTGAAGCTACAGCTTTGGATGAAGTCAAATATCCATGCTTGGGAAATAAGATTGTTTTGGTGCTCCTTCATTAAGAATACAAATAAATATAAAGCACAATTTTTCCATCAATAAAGAAATCCAATGATTTTCAAAGACCTATGGAACTTTTATATCCTATGATTTTAACTACTTTTCTGCCTTAAAAAAAATGTCCCTAAGAACATCTGAGATCTTGCTTCCCAGCAATTGTTATAAGTTTTGGCTCAAATAAACTCTTATAAAAATTGTCAAAAAAATAAATAAATAAAAGGTGTCCCTATATTAACAGTCACTACTCTAAAGGATTTAACCAAATCCCTAAAACATTAATAGACATAATTTATGTAACATTAAATTTATTGTAACCAACTCCAAATCTACTTTTCCAAGAATTTAAGAACTTGTTGTTTCTAGTAATTTTCATTTCTCTTTAAACTGTATATATCTGTTTTATACTTTCTTTTGTATGTATTATTTCACAATAAAAAATTTTTAATGAACTTTAAAAAGAAAATATGATTCCTGCATTTAAATATCTATGACAGATGATGGTATATCTTATGAACATTTAGAACATACATAAGAGTATTTGTGCCCTAAAAATATTTTATGAGCTCTTCTGACACCAAGTTGTTGAATCAGAAACCATTTATTTCAACATTTTAATTAATTTTACTCCCAATGTCAAAATTAGCTGTGATTTATTTATACTCCACTTCAATCCTAAAAAAAAAGATTCAAGTTCCTTAATACTAATTTTACAATCCACTTTAAAAGATCTTCTAAAATAGTTTTCATAAGTTGTTCAATAAAGAATAACTTTTGAAAAACAAAGTATTTATGAAATTTGGAATGTAATGGAATGTTGTCTTTGATTTTATTAGCCATCAAGTAAATTATGCAAAGGGGAGAGAAGGGTTCAACTTTTAGAAACACAACAGGTTTTCAGTGTTTAAATTTTGATGGGTCATCTTTGATTAAATCAAGCCTAAGTCCCATTTGATTAGAAAGAACGCTGAAATATTTTTAAACACATCCTTATCTTTGAAGTAATAGTCCTAGAAACATGAATGTATAATTTCATAATTAGAAGGATATGCATTTTACTTGTGAGCACTCAATATACTTCCTAGCTCTATTTTATTCCTTAAAAAAAAAATGGATATATTTAAAAGCAGTTTCAACTTTGGCTATATTATGTAACTGCCATTTCACCTAAACTACTGAAAGTTTTTTGGGTAAGATTTTTGATTTTTAAAAAACTTTTGAAAGACTCACCTAATGTGTTTTAAGTAAAATCCAACTCATTTTAAAAGCATGATTAAAAAATCATTAGGTCAAAATGGTAAGTTCTCACCCCACACAAAAATTTCAATTATTTTTTTCAGATATCAGTAAATATCAACAGGATAATGTAAGAGGCATAACTGCTTTTTCAGGAACCAACTACTAAATAAGTAGAGCCCCGGAAAAGCTTCTCTTTTTCAAAAAACTATATTCCAGGCACCACACATTTAAACAGACTCTTAAAGATAATGAAGTTTTCTTGTCAAAAGCTTTTTTGTTGTCAAATAAGCAATGCATTGTTATTATTTAGTATTCATTTTCTAGTTGGTGGTTTTTAAGTATAGGATTGTTGAATATAAATATTCCTTAAACTTAATGAGCTTTTTTCATTCTCATTTCTGACATTAAAATGTATGGGGGAAGGGAAAGGAGATACGGAAAACAAAATAATTGGGGAACTTGCTCGGTTTCAATTAAGGAATTTTATAAAGATATCTTGTTGCTGTTCCTAAATTAATTCTGCAACAGATGCCAAGTGATTTTTTTTGGTGGTGGGGGGTAATGATACAAGTTTTTCTTTACCAATAAGGTATACATACATTAACTACATTTAATGTATCAGCTACATTTTACTTCTGTATCTCTAAAGAAATCCTTAGTGCCTGTCAATGCTCAATGACATCAATAACATTAATTAATTCTGCCACAGTAGTGAACTTATCACTTATTTTCACAACTGAAAAAAATCAAAATTTTTCTGTGAAACAAAATATTTTTAACAAAAATACATGAAAAACTAGTAATTTTCTTTTGACACCAGCAATGAAACCATTCAGGGTTTTTGTTGTTGTTGTTGTTGTTTTATCTTGGTAATGTAGCAGGCACGAATATGCCGACATTCGGAGTCTTTTTACGTAGTTTTCCTCTCAGGTGTAAGAAAACCACAATTTAAAGAAATGTTGTCTCCATCTACCCTCAATAACTACTATAGAAGAGAACTGAAAAGCACAACGAATGAGGTTACTTCACTGAATCCTTTCAGAGCTTCAGCAAATTAATGCGGTGCCCTCCAGATGGTTTTCAGATTTAAAAACTTCTTTTAAAAAATCACAAACGTGACCTATCCTTTATACCTAAAGCACCTCATACATGTTTCCTCAGGGGTAGACTTTTTGGCCTCTCGAGTGTGAGCAGAGATTACAAGCCATGAGTAGAAAACACGAATATTTCGTTGAGCACGCAAAGAAAGAGAACACTGTTGACGTCTTAACGCTGCTAAATGTTCTGAAGTTGCTAAATCTCCCTGAGTTGCTTCAATTCTAATTACTTCAATTGTTTCATGAACACCAACACACAATCGGAACAAACCTCTTCCCTTGGGAGAAGAGCTGAGGACGGTTCTCCCAGAACCTGCCAGTTAACAGGTGGCCGGGCGGGGAGGGACCTTCCGCGCTCCCGACGCCGCTGCCGCCGGGGGACTCTCGGCCAGCTTGGCCGCCCTCACCTTGCCCCGCCTGGCCCCCTCCGACCGACCCAGCCGCGGCCACGCACCTACCCCGCTCCCCCCAGCTCCCGCGAGCTGGCGGCCCCAGGTGCCCCAGGGCCTTCCCGCTCCTGGTTTCCACTCCGCGCCGCGCGGGGCCTCGACACAGTCTGGGAGGCTCTTGGAGAAGCACGTGCCTGTTCTCGAGGTTTCATCCCCCGGGCGGGAACTACGGCGAGGTCACCAGTCCCCGGCCGCCTAAGTACGCAGGCGCCGAAGCTTTTGACGCCCCGAGGTGGCCGGGCCACGGGGACTCATCTGGCCGACCCACTACCTGCCTCGGCCAAAGTGTTAAGTCCTGGACCCTCCCAGGCCCACTGGGGCCAAATAACAAATGCGACAAAACTGAGGACCAAGGGTTCGTGTACCTTGCTCTGGAGGGCACACAGTCGTCCAAGCGTGTGCAAAGCCGGGTGTCCCGGTTTCATTCCATTGAGCAGCCAGGAGGACTGCTGGGCCCCACAGAACCGGTCTCAGGGAGCTGGGGATGGAGGCAGCACAGCACCTGGGCCTCGCGCGTCACTGGCAGCTACTGCGCGAGCCAGGGCGGCCCGGGCGCAGGACCGACAGTGTCGGCGGAGGAGAGCGCCGGGAGGCCCTACAGCCCGGGTTGGAAGCCTCTTTGCTCCGGCCGCCGGCCCAGCTTCCCCCGCACGTGCTGGCCGCTGACCCGAGGGGCCACGGAGCACCACTCAGGTCGGCCTCGGCCCCGCATTTAAGGAAGAGCCAGCGCGGGCGCGGCCGGGCCCTGCGCTCGGGGCCTCTGTCTGGGGATGGCGCCGCGGGGCCAGGCTCCATAGGGCCGCGGCTGCGCCCTCCAGCGGGCCTCGGCGGAGTCGGGGCTGTTGGGGTTTGTGGGAGAGGGTCTGCACGCGGCTCCGGGGCCGGTCCTACGGAGTCGGGAGGGAGGGAGGACGTGGCGGAGGAGGCTTTTCAACAGCCGGGACTGCCATCGCGGAGCGGTCCCGCTCAGGTCTCGCTCGGCGCGGGACCCCGGCGAAGGGGTCGTTCTCCAAACCCGGCCTCACGTTGTAGTCTCAGGTCTCGCACGGAATAAAAAGAATAGGGTGTGTTAGTCACTTCGCAGGAAACTTTTCGTTGTTCCCTTATTTCCTTTCCGTCCGTGGACAAGTTGAGCAGCTTCTCGGCTTCACACCTAGGAGGTTTCAGGCCAGAGTCTGCACAGCTCCGGGCTCTGGGTTTTCTGGGGGAGCACCCCACCCCTATCCTCGTCTTCCCTCGGGGGAAGGTAGAACCTTCCTTTACGACCCCCTGCTGAAAGTCAGGAGCCTTCTTCCCCTGCCAAAGTGAAACGCGTCGTGGTCGACTTTTCTAGATTTTGTGTTTGCGTTTTAAAGAAACTTCACAATACAAAGATCATTTGGCTGCTTCTGGCAGGGGGCTGAGGCTTTAGAGGGACATCTGAGCACGTGGAAGGAATGACTCGGATCCCCCAGCCGCCGTGAAGCCACCCGGGACAGCTCAGCTGAAAGGAAGGTCGTCTGCTGCAAACATGCAGGACACGGATCGTTTTGTCGTTTTGTTTTCTTTTCCTTTTTGGCTCAGCTCTGAGAGCACTACAGACCTATCCTTTCCCGCCTCCCGACCCTCTTCCCCTCCCCCTCTTCTTTCTGGTGTAGGCAATTAGGGTGAAGAAATCAGTGCCAGGCTGCCTCTGAAGAAAAAGGAATTGCTTCGGGAATTGAGTTCTGACACCTGTCTGTCCTGGATGGCGAGAGGGGATGTGGGGGTCAAAATGCCTGGGGGAAGAGGCCGGGCTGACCGGGAGGGGAGAACACTCCCTAAGAGAACGTTCCTGGCACTCTTCTTGCCAAGTCCTCCCACCCTATCCTTTGGCCTCCAGCTTCATACAGGTCATCAACGCGAGGGTTATTAACCCGGGAGTTTCCCTCCTTTTAAGCCCCGCCCCCCCAGACCAGGACCCGGGGCTGGAATCAGAAGAGCCACACTGACAAGATGTTCATTAATTTGCATTTATTTTCGGGAAATAATGTAGATAAAGGGGGAGAAGGGGACTGCCTTACATTTCAACAAGTAATTTGTGATCTTCACATCGGACAAATCAAATTTACAAATTACTTTCCCACCTACTGGATGAAACGGCCAAAGGCAAAATTGATACACAGGCGCGGGCTCTCCGCAGATTTAGGAGCATGAAGGTGCACTAAGAACTCACTAGACAAAACAGGGTTTGCTTAAAGAGAGAAGCTGACAGAGGAATGGGAACTGAGGTTTGGGGCCTGGGTTTGTTTTTCCATAATGCTGTATTTTTATTTTCTTTCCTTTTGTTTTTTGTCTCTAAACCGGAACTGCGACCCTGTGCTTGGACCTGGTGAAGGACTCAGTCCTGCGCCCAAGCCCAGTCTAGACCCCTCCCCTGTACCCTGACTTGGCTGTTTCCTCCACACTCCCGGGCCCTCTGATCCTCTATGCCCAGGTTCCTGGAACCAAACGGTTCTCTTTAATAAATACATAGAGATAAAAAGGTGTGAGAGGGCAGGACTGCTTTGCAACAACTGAAAAAAGTAAAAGCGCCATCGTTTGAGGGCGTAGGCTGGGAGACAGAGGGAAAATATTTTTGCTTTTGTTTTATAGTGTGTGTGTGTGTGTGTGTGTTTGTGTGTGTGTCCGCGCGCGCTGTATATATCTTAAAGTTCTATTTCCTGGGCGCTAAGACGAGATATGCTCAGTTCAACCAACAGCAACTAAAAGGTATAAGTGGTCCCCGGAACGGACCCGACTATGTACAGCATTCCCGCTGAGGCGGAAGGTTGAGCCAGTTCTACGCAGGGCGGGGCTGAGCGTGAGAAGCTAGGGGCGCGCTCCTCCCTCTCCCGCCCTGCCCCAGCGCTTTCCGGCCGGAGGAGGAGACGCCGGGAAGCTCTGGCCTGCAGGCGGGGAAAGGGGCCGAGGGCAGATGAAGGGGCAGCAGTCTGCACGTGAGACACACTTAGTGGTTGTTTGGGAATAGAGTGTGGGTGCACTCCAATGGGCAGATATGCCACCTAGTGAGTGACTCCAGTGTCCAGAAAGAATAAATAAAAGTGTAGGGCTCAAACACCGAGTCAGAGTGAAGAGTCTCCGAAGGCTGCAAGTGCATAATAACTGTCCAGAAAGACTGGAAGTGGGTGACTTAGGAGTTCGTTAGGGGTTGAGGAGAGCACACAACTCTCCCGTATAGAATTTGTGGCCAAGCCGCAGCACCTGTCCCCCCTCATCCAAGGGGTGGGTGGGTTTGCACACCCTCCCCCAAGCAAGTGGCACAAAGATGAGGGCAGCAGTGCAGGGAATGGGCATCTTCTAGGGACATGAAAATCAGGTCTGGAGAAGCTGAGGCAAAGGCGGGCGGTGCAGCAGCAGCAGCAAAAGGACGGGGACCACGGAGGGCGCAGGTAGTTGCGTTTCTCTTCTTCTCTTACTCCTGGTTCACAATACCTGGAACCGCCATGAGGCTTGGTCCTTATAGTCCAGACAGTCGGGCGAGTTGAAGTTGAGCTTCCAAGCAGAGGAAGCGGCGGCGGCTCCAGGTTCCTTGTAATCCAAGCAATCGGCAGAGTTGAAGGCGAGCCCCGAGCCGCCGTAGCTCTGGTGGTGATGGTGGTGGTGATGGTGGTGATGGCCTGAGGACTGGCTCAACGGGTGGTGCGCGTGCGGATGGTGATGGTGGTGGCCGGCCATGGAGGACGGTGCCATAGGGCTTAGCTGGTGCGGGTGGTGGTGCGAGTGCATGGGCGCTAGATATGAGCTGCAGTCCACGCCGCCGAAGTAGGAAGAAGAGGGCGCGGGGTAGCTCTGGCCGTAGCTGCCTCCCTGGCCGTAGGACATGGGATAAGAAGCTGCGGCGGAGGCTGCGCCTGCAGCTACCGAGCGCTGCATACACGATGCGTTGCTAGGCGCGGCCAATGGCTCCGGCACCGACACCGACGCAGGCGCTGAGCCGGGCGAGATGGAGGCTGGACTCCAGATGGATGAAGCAGCCGGCGTACTCAACGACGACGGCACTGCCACCGCCGGGTTCCCGCCCAGGCCCGCAGCGGCTGCCGCCGCGGGGTTGGCGGAGGCGCTGGAAGCCGAGCTGGAGGAGGAGGCGGAGCTGGACACAGCAGGCGGTGTGAACTGACCGCTGCTTTCCGAGCCCGAGCTCTCCCGCACCGGGGACGACTTCTTCTTGGCTGGGCGGCTCTTGGTCCCGCTCCCACTCTGCTGCTGCTGGCGGCATTTGGCGCGGCGGTTCTTGAACCAGACCTGCAGCGAGCCGGGTGGGGGAGAGCGTGTCTGGAGGCGAGTAGAGCTAGATACTCCCCCGCCCCATGCCCCCCCTCCTATGAGGCCTCCGCCCCTCCCCAACTCCCTCACGGCCAGACCCAGCACCAGCGTTCCCAGTTTCTCCACCCTCCCCCATCCTTCTGCTCAAAGACCCTCCTCTGGCAAAGTAAGGATGTTGCCCCTCTCCACCCGCAGCGCAACTCTGCCCTAGGGCGGAACATTTGTGTCTGTCCAGACAGAAGTTCAGCTATCTCTAAACTACTGCTGTTGGCTGCTTCCCAGCAGCCCCGTGTATGTTTGGAGGCCCTGTCTAATATAACTAGAGCTCGGGAAACAGGAGAGGCACACAGCAGGCCGCAGAGTGAGGGACAGTCTGAGGCCGGAGCCAGTTGGCCGCTTGAGGCCCGGTGCGGGGCAGGGCGAGAATTTGTGTGCGAGCAGGAGCAAGGCCCGCACGCTGAACAGAGGCAGTACTTGGCGGATTAGGGAAGGAAGCATGGGCAGAATTTCTTTGGGCTTCTTGGTTCCAAGTAGGGAACCAAGTAGGACAGTCATAAAGTTCTCACTCCTTTTGGAGGGCCTGGTTCTTGGCATTGCATTAACGTTTCCTACTCGAACCTCCGGGAAAAGAAGGCGAGATAAAAGGCCCTTAAGGAAAGTTCTGAGTTATAATCCAATTTTTCGGGGCCCTTTCATCGCAAAAACAGAAACGGCAAAGCCGATTGGCGGGTTTTGCGTTCGGCATCCTCTCCAGGCAAAGGAAGCGTCTAATCAAACTGTCGCTACCCTCCAAGCACACTCCCAGACAGGGCACCAGGCTCCAGCCAAGCTCCACTGTTCCATTTCCAGGATCCCCCGGGATACAAGGCCAAGGCGGAGACAGAATTCAGTACCAGAAGGAAACTGCCAAGTCCTGGGGCGGCCGAAGAAGCAGGGGGCAAGTGTCAGGCCCTCAGGGCACTTTATGTTCCGGGAGGCTCGCTTGTCCTCCCGCAATCCTAAAAAGGACTTTCGATACCGAAGGTGCCCCGGGGCCAAGGGCTGAATCCAGGGCTCTAAACTAGTTCCTTTAACTTTGCCCCCCCTTCCAAGCCTGGGCCCAGAGCTAGGGGAAGTCCGGGAGGGGCTGCCCAGTCTGTAAGCCTGCCCCCACACGGGACCACCCTCCCCAGGCCCTCTCCCAGCAGCCCCAGCGCCCCTACCCTGACCCTGGAGCGCCGGGCGCGCGCACCTGGACTCTGGACTCGGGCAGGTTGATCTTGAGCGCCACCTCCTCGCGCATGAAGATGTCAGGGTAGCGAGTCTTGGCGAAGAGCGCCTCGAGCACGTCCAGCTGCGACCGCGTGAAGGTGGTGCGCTCCCGCCGCTGCTTCCGCGGGGTGGCTAAGGGGACACGCGGGGGCGCCTCGGGTCAGTGGTGGTTACGAGGACCCGCGCTAGAGGACGCAAACAGACCCCTGGCAGGCCCTGAGCCGAGCCGTTGCAAAAGAAAGCCGGGCTCAAGCAAAAGAAACTCCCCCGGGAGGCCGAGCCTAAGAGGCCACAGGTGGGAGAAAGTTCATGTGTGCGACTCAGAGCAGGACTCCAGAGCTGCCCCCTTCCCAGACTCGCGGAGGTTAAGAAAGGAAGAGAAATTATAGTCTTCACACACACACACACACACACACACACAGCAACACACTCCCTGGCTGGAGGGTGGGGAAGGGGTGAGCAAAAACACTACGTGGAAAACACTTTCCGAGGAAATAGAAGGGGGTGAAGGAGTGGCAGGTAAAAAAAAAAAAAAAAAAAAAAAAGGCAGAATTCGGCTCAAGCCATCCACATCATCAGTACGAAAGTTGGTGCACACGACTGCTCTTTGAGGGCAATTTTATTAGGGAGGGAGAATTCCCTTTCTTAGTTCCGCCAGTCACTTCCCATAAGGGAAGCTCGGCTCTTCCTGTCAAGGCATGGCGAGTGTCTAGAATCCTCCTTCAGTGTTGGGGGAAAAGGAAGGTATTCACACATGCACACACCAAAAAGGTCACCTATGCTGGCGGTGGAGCCACAACAGGAGACAAGTGTCCGGTGTGGCGGGCCCGGGAGGGTGCACGTTGCGGGTTTTCTGTGCCCTGGCCCACCTCACCGACCCGAGACTGCCCTGCATCGTAAGCAGACTAGGCAACCTGCTCTCTGGGCCTGCTCCGTGACAAAGCGTGTCCTCAAACCAAAGACGCTGGGGGTCCCCCAAAATTGCAGGGGCTGGGGGCGGGGACTAGTGCTCACCCGGATAGCCCACGGAGGGGTGCAGGAGGTCCATGGCGGGCCCGGCTAGGCCCAGCCCGTTCATGCCGTATGGGGGTTGTTTGAGGTAAGACATCATGCTAACAGCCGGGTGGAGGCGCCCCGACGGATCCAGGGGGCCGGGAGCTGTGCGGGGCTCCCACCGCGCAGTTCTTCAAGCTCGGTTGCCTCTGGGGGCCCGGCCTAGGGAGATACGAGACACACGGAAACAGTCATTCGGAGCCATTTAGGCTTCCTGGTCTTGTCCAAGGCAAGGAGCCACGAGATCGAGAGGGGACACAAGCTATGGACTGCGCAGAGCGGCCAACTGCGCAAAGGCTTCTTCGAAAAGCAAACTTTTCTGGATCGTTATCGCCTCTTTTCGGTTTTGGAAGGGGCCAAAGACACTGGTAGGGCGTCGCTAGGAGTGAGGAGAGGTTAAAAGCAGGGATACGCTGGGAAGCAGAGCCTGAACCGCGAAGTGTGCAAGGTCCCACGTCTAGGCAAAATTCTGGTTGGGTGGGAGCCGGCCTCGTACTGCACCAGCAAACGTTCACTCGGCGCCCGGGCGGCAGGCTGCCCAAAGTATGAGGGGCTGTTTCGTTTTGTTTCAAATGTTTTTGAAAGTGGGACGAAAGGCAGAGATTCCAGAGAGCCCAGATGAGGCACTAGCAGCACCGGGGCCTCTCCAGGATGCACTACCCACTTAGAAGAGTACCCTCCTTTCACGGTCTCCGGGGCTGGGTCCCGGCCCTAGAGCCCACAGCCACCCCTCTAGTTGATTTCTCTGTGTCCAGCCACTGAAAACTGGCTCACTAGTAATCCCACCACACCTCAACCGCAGTTACAGGCCGAGGTCTCCCAGGGGCGGCCAGAAGACGCCGAGCGGGCCGCTGTAGCAGTGGCGGTTCTCAGTGGCCGCCCCAGGTTAGGGGCGCATCGCCAACGCAAGCCGGTCCTTCTTTCTGCCGGGTCCTCGTTGCGTACAATGGAGTCCCAGCGGGGACTGAAAGGTGACCCAAACAGCTGCCGAAGGGGTCCCGAGGATTTAGGAGGCCTGTGTTCAGCAGGTCCCGTGCTCTCTCTGACTACCCTACCAGCTGAAACCGCGACCCCAGGACCGGATCCGGACTGGAGAAGTAGGCCTCAGGGGCGTCGCTCGCGCTGACCTGGGCTGGAAGGTCGAAGCCTCCCTTCCCTACTTGCCCCGAACCTGAGGCGCTACCCTCAGGGGTCGGGAAGTCGTGCTGAGGGAGTGGGACTGGGGCCCCAGGGGACCTGTCTCTTCACCCCGCTTAGCGGGAAGTCTACGCAGGCCTGGGACCTGGGCTAGGGGTTCAGGGAGAGACGTGAGAGCTAAAGAAGTCTCCCGCCCCTATCCTTCGGGACGCACGGCCTGGGCTGGGAGAATCCAGCTTGCAGAGAAGGGGACGAAAAGGAAACAGCCGGGGCTCTTGGGCCTCGGCGACTCTGCTAGGCTGCAGTGTGAGTTTCAAAGACTTTCTTTAAACTTAACACTTCAGCTCGGTTACTTCGGAGGAGGCGGGGGCGCGGGGCCGCAGCGGGGCCCTGGGGTCCTCCGCGCACCAGTAGGGGAGCCAGGCCGCTCTCCAGCCCCGCCCACGTGCCGGGACCCGGGAAGTGGGGACCCATCTGAAGAGAGGAACGCAAGAGCACCCGGCGCGTACCAGAGTCCCAAGCGGCCCGGCGGCTTTCTCCTTACCTCCCTCAGCTCTGGGGCTGCTCACCATCTACCTCGCGCCCTCACGGACCCGCTGGGCAGTCAACCTGCAAAACAGAACCGCAGGAATTATCCGCCGGGCTGGCGGTTGTCTAGGACCGCCGGATTTCTTTCTTTTCCCAACTTCCCTCCTCCCGTCTCTTTCTTTCCACTGGCTTTATGCGTGTCCCTCCAAGTTTCACTTTATTGCACAGATACTTTGCAAAGCCCCACACGCTCCCTAGACACTACCTTGCCCAGGACCGTGCCAAGGGGCCTCAAGGGGGAGGGTGGAGTGAGAGGGGCAGAGTTGGGAGGCAGCTCGCGGTTGCCGCTGCACTCCCGGTAAAACGTGAGGTGGTGGGGGCTGGGGAAGTCCTGCAGAGGCACTTTGCAAACTAAATAAATCAAGCGATTTACCTTGTCGGTGTGGCTTGTCTTGCCCGGTTGTTTAGGTGATTGGAAATGTAGCCTGATGAAGATTGATCACCTTTCTACTGCCCTCCCTGGGTATGTGAACGCGAGGTGAGTGCGTAACGGGGCTAGGCTGCCAATCCTGGGCCCCGCGCGGGCTGAGTGACAGGGAGCCGGGCAATGGCAGCCCGAGTCGGGGGTTACCTCCGCGCGCCCCCGCCCTCCCCCGCCCCCTGCACCCCGCCCTCGCTGCACGCCCGCCCCGCCCCGGTCGCGCGCTAACTCCCGGGCTTGGCTGGCAAACTCCGCGCAGAGCCAAGCGAGGAAGACTTGCACAGATCCGGAGCCTCGGCCGCGGAGGGGGACGCCGGTCCCCAGGCCGCCGTGGAGCCCCCGCCCTTCTCTCACCCTTTCAGCGCCCCGGAGGGAGTGGCAGAGAGGAGGCGAGGTGCTGGAGAACCGGTTCTCTAGCTCTGCCGAGCGCCACCCGGCTCAGCGGCCGGGTTGTGGGCGCGAGGACTCAGGCGGGCTGGAGGAGAATGGGCCCCCGGCCCCCGGCCCCTTGCGCAGCGCTGTGGGCCCCAGCGTCTTCTTCCATTGCGCCGCCACCTGCAGACGGACGCCGCGGGCAGCTCGTGCCGGCACAGGCTACTCCGCCGAGCGCGGGCGCCGCGCCGGGTGCGCAAAACCCGCCTCGGCGCCCCAGGACTCCCGCTCCAGTGAACAGCACCCTCAGGAGAGGCCCCGCCATTTACCTGCTCCTCGGTGTTTCCTGAAGTTCCCAAACCCACGAAGGGTGTTTGCAAATCGTAAACGCTTCTTCTGAAATGTCGTGTCCCCTCCCAGTGTTCCCTTCCCCTTCCACACACACTCTACTTCTGAATCGAAAATTTTTGATAGGAAACTTTTTCTTTCACACTCAGTCTCTGTCTCTTTCCCGGTATTCTACCAGGGACAATCGGGTGGAAAAGGTGGCCACAGACCCCTGCCTTCATTTTCTTTCCCACATGTCGCAGAAGGAGCTTCCCTGAAGCGATTTCCCCGGATTGTTCGTACTGGCAAAGCCCATTTCTCAGCCAAACAAACTTCTCAAACACGTCCACCTGGGTGGACTTTTCAAAGCGCAAAAAACGTGTTTTCGCCCCAATCCTGAGCAAGGCAATTCTTTCAAATGGCATCTCCTCCTGAATATTAGGCACGACTTTACTGCCTTTCGAGGAATTCATACCCCTTTTTCCTAAGCCCCCTTCCCTCCACCCCTACAGGTGGAGTGAGAAGTTTGGACAGGAGTAGGTGTGAGAGAGAGTCAGAGAGCCGCCGGGCGCATTGCGGGGGTCGGGCACCGAGACAGGACGGGGCGCTGCGCAAGGAGGAGCAGAAAGAAGGGGGAGCCCGCTGAGTGGAAAGGGGCCGCGGCCGCCGCTCATCAAAGTGCTTCCCCCTCCCCCAAGCGACACTTTCCTTTGGAGTCCGAATAAAATACGGTAACAGAATATGATGGAGGGCACACTGTTTCCTTAACTGCTTCTCAAAGGACCCGGGAGATCTTCTTAGGACCTTTAATAAGGCTTTGGTCGGTTCTTTTGTTGATCTCTCAAAATCAACTCCTTCTAATTGAAGTTGGAGCTGAAAGCGAGCTAATGTTCAAAGAAAGTGGCCGCCAGACCAACGAAATTACATTTTTTTTTTTTTGGAAGATGAGGGAACATCTAATCAAAGGGGCCAAGGAGGAGGGGTCGGAGTGGGGGAGTACGAAGGAGAAAAGGAGGTTTTACAAGATCCTTCTCTGGTTCACAAAAGTCAGCGACACGGGCGCTTCTCTCTAGAACAAAGACACCGCAGCCCATTCACAAAAGAGAAAGACTGAGAGAGAGAAAACAATAAAAGAAACGAGAGAAAAGGAAAAACATGAGAAAGAAAAGCTTTAACAGGAAAAGAAACTGCGCAGAGCGCAGCGCTGACCCGGCGGGGACACACCTTAGGCTTGCGCAGGCCCCGGCAGGGAGTAGCTCGCGAGGCCCGCGGCTCGGAGCCCCCGGAGACGTTGCAGAGGTTTACAGAAAGAAACGAAATACACCCTCTCCTTCAGTTCTGGGAAAAGGCGCGGGCTGGAGCACAATAGTTTTTGGGGAAGCGAATGCGGGCGTCCTGGGGTGCGCCTTGGCAGCGACTGTGTCCCTAGCAATGCGCTGCTCCAGCCCGGGCCTGCGCGCTGTGTGTGTGGCTTAGTCCTCCAGGGCCTGGGTGCGTGCCTTGTCCTAGACCCGCCACCTCTTGCTCTCATGCTTCCTAGGCGCCCGGTTATGCCTGCAGCTGCAGCGCGGGGCGGAGGTCCGGCTGGGCGAGGTAGGGCGGTTGTGCGCGTTGGAATGTGCTCAGGCGGTCCCGAGGGCCCGCCACGCGGGAGCCCTGCGCTCTGGGTTCCAGATGCTGCACGGTCTCGGGGAAGTTGGGAGGTATCAAGTAGCACGGTCTCCCCCACCCCCCCACCCCGCCAATGAGAGTACTTATCTAATCCCAAATTGCAGGCGAGTTTTCTTAATGCTCAACCCATAAAACCCCGGGATTAAGAGAAGAAAAAGAGAGGCGAGAGGGAGGAGAATAGAGAGAGACTGAGATGAAAGTTTCTTGTATGCGTCGTAGAGGACTGAGGCGGCCGTCACTAGGCAAATGTCCAGGTGGGAGACACTTGGCCAGAAGCCTCGACCTCTCCAGCAACGGTCGTAGCGCGGGGAGGGCAAGTGGGGGCATCGCAGAGAGAAGGCAAGTCGACTCAGCCCGTGGCCCGCCGGGCCGGGGAAGGAGCGTGGGAGCTGGGCTCCGGGACCCGGATCCAGCATCCAGGTGACCTCGAGGCCAGGCCGTACTCTGGAGGACACTTGGTACAAGGGGAGGGGTTTGGCTCCGGGGACGTGGGATGCTGGCCAGAGGCGGAAGTTCTGCACCGGCCCGCGGGCAGTGCCCAAGCCAGCCGGTTGCCAACGCTCCTCCTCCTCGGCGACCCCCGCTCGCACAGCTTCTTTTCCTGCAGCGCGGGCTTTCGGGTTCCCGGCCTCTCGGTATGCTGGGCTCGCGCCTGTGCTCAGGAGGCAGCCCCTGGGCACAACGCGATGCAATCGGGACACGGCGCCCTCGCCACGGGCCTGACCCAGCTAGTCCTGGGGGCCGCTCTCCGCCGCCGCTGCGGGGCGTGCGGGCGCCACGGAGCAGACCAAATGGGACCCCAGCGAGGTTCCCGCCTGGGGCAGGAGGGGCAGCAAATCTAGGGCTTGGCAGGTCGGAAGCGGCTTGGGGGAGTTGCCTCTCTGTGAGGCTCCTTGGGAGGGAAGGTTCCCCGAATCGAGCGTAAATGGGGTGGGTGATGCTGGCCTCCCAAACGTCAGGCTGCTCTGGGCTGGCGATTTCCGTCTGCCGGCTTGCCAGGGCTTAGAGCGTGCGTCTGAGAGCTTCCCCCAGAGAGCGGGCGCTGGTTCTGCTCTTCTGCTCGAATAAAGAGGGCAAATACCCGATTTCACTGAGTTCCGATAACTTTTCAATAACTTCCTAAAATCTTTGTCGTGAAGAAATTCTACCGTAGCAAGTGTTTATCATTTTGAAAGACTGGCAATTGTAAGTGGCTGCATACTTTCGAACGAATTTATGTGTGTATGTATAAATATTTGTGTGTATGTACACATATATATGCGTATACCTATATACATACATATATATGATCTAGGCAAAAGTGTATTTATTTGCGAGTGAACTGTTTTCTCTCTCCAGACTTGTTGAATGAGCTTTCTTTGTTTCGGACACCTCTGTAGAGGAGTAATGGAAACTACCATAGAAATCGCCAGTTTCTTTCTGTTGCCTAGAACTTCTTAGAAGTTCCTTTTTCCTCACCTCATACACACCTGCAGCGCTTACCCTCTCCACCCCAACCCCCCAGCAATAAACCTTTCTTTTACTTCAGCACCTACAGATTTGGAGGCTATCAGAAGTTGTAGTTCTTCCTCATATGGCTGTAAAATTATAACAATTGAAAATAATAATGTGGAGAATTCATCAAGACATTAGCATTTTTTTCAGTGCTGTGGAATCACAAATTTCCTCAAATCTTTAATAGAAATGACTGTTTATAAATGATAGTTTACACTGCTTAAGAAAATATGACTAACGGCTTTTCAATTCGAATTCCTGTGTCAACAGGGCCCCTCCGGGATGGTGTAAACTTATTCAGCTCCAAATACAGCCCAGTATCCTGCCCAGCGCTCAAGTGGACCATTTTTTTTCCCCCACATGAAAAGTCCTACAGAAACACAAACTTCTCAAACCAGTGTCAAGTTTTCATTGCAAGGAAGTAGCAGAGTGTTTAAGGTAAGAAAGTTTCTGCTTTTATTGAAAATTTATATATGACTTCAGCATTGTAATAAATAAACAGGTAACCATTTTCACAAAAAAATGACAGTGCTATGCTAGAGAAGAAAATATTAACTGGGGGATTTACTCATAGTGGCAAGACAAACTTTTATCAATACAGAATAAATATTAACAGCATTCTTGAGCCAATGTTGAAATCCAACAAAATGTAGGAACCAAGCTAGATGTAATAAATAATTATCTAGAGAAAAAGATGGCGCATTCTCAGAAGATAAGACTGTCTTTGTAAACTGATGCATGTCAATTAATACCATCTTCACAGCTCACCTTCAAATCACAGGACTTGTCTCAGGCTATGTTAAAGGGCAATCATCCTCTGAGGAAAGCAGAGGAGAGGAACTCTATTATCCTTAGAGTGAAATGCAAAACAACTGCAGAAAATCCCACTGGTAAATAGAACACAGTTTAATAAGTAGAATGAATATGATCTAACTATAAAATTTAGGTAACAGAGTCAGTGTTACATATGGCAGGACTGGAAAAAAAATCATTCATGACATTTTTCTTATTCCCCTCTTACCCCCCTCCCACCGTCATTATGCTATTAACAACAACAAAAAATGTTTTCAATTTCTTCCTATCAAAAAGTGAGGGAAAATACTGAGGGAAGGGTTTTCTTTTCTTTCTTTCTTTGAACAGTTTCTTGAACACTCGTAATACCAATCATTCACAAGGTGTCTGTGCAAATCTATCTCACATGATTTCAAGGAAATGATTAACTCAACAAAAAAACCCTTTAAACAAAGCTATTTTGGAGTTCTGTCTATTATCTGGAAAGGAGGGAGGAAAAGGGGTGGTGGTAAAGAAGCATAATCCAGCCAAACAAAATGTTAAAAGTTTTAAATCAACGAGTCTGACATTTTCTGGTCTGGGGACCCAAGACTAAAATGTTGGGAAAGATTCTGGTTCGGCTGCTATTGAAGAACACATTTCTCTTCTTTCTTGGCCATCTTGCCTTTGTTTTGCTCCAGAGTTCGCTCCAAATGCTCATCTTCTTCTTCGGCCCTGGAAGTCAAATAGGAAACAAAATTATTTTTCTTCGTGGAGGGCAAAGCCAGCATTCCCCTCTCGCCCTGCATTCCGAGCCCCAGCGGGAATGGGCACAGCGGGGCCAGCGGGAGGCTGCCCGGGCCCATTGAGACCTCTGGACTGAAGTTTCCGCAAACTTCTCGGCCCCTCAGCAGGCAGCAGAGCCTGGACCCCGATCCCACTGCCCACTCACTGCTTCTCCTGCGCGTCCAGGTCCCTGACGAGCGCGTCGCGCTTGTTCACCAGGGCCACCAGCTCATCCAGCAGGAGTTGCTCCCGTCGCTTCTGGGCCTCAGTCTTCTGCCAGTCTGCAAAGGACCGAAGGCTCGTTACTCACCCGCGGGACACTCGCAACCCCCCCCCCCCACACACACACCCTCCCTTCCCGCCTTTTCAGTTTCCTTGTACTCCGCAAACCATATTACAGAGGCACTAGCTAGTGTTCTGTGGGGTGTTTGGCCAGCGTGGTAAGGTTTCACCCCTAAAACCCTGCTTTCTAAATATTTCCCCGCAGATGGAGATGGCTACCGCTGAGCTGGACCCTGCAAAAGAGACCAGGTGTGAACCATTGGCTAGCCGGAGGTGCGCACCTGATTTCCGCCCAAGTAGGGGAGGGAGAGCTGGAGGCCTAGAAGAGGTCGCCCAAGGCTTGGTGGTGGTGGATGTGGGTAAATGAGGAGGCGGGAAGCAGAGATGGGCGATAAAATCATTCTGAAAGGCTAGAGAATCTGCCTGAGAACCTATCCTCCTCCCCCACCCCCAAGCTACCCTGTACAGCCCCATTCTTCGCTAATTTCCTCTATGCTCTATTTTAGCAGTTGGATGTATCTCACACTGGGCGCCATATGCTTCACAATAACTTTAAAAGTAGTGAATCGGCTAATTAGCATTTTCTTTGAAGTAAAAAATAAATTTGCTCTGCAATATTACACTGCAGCTCTCGATCGCATCACAGCCAGTTTTCTTTTGGAGAGGTTTGCTGGGTGGTTTCAAATCAAAGCACTTTTGCAAATGAAAAATTACATACTTCTTTTTGAAATTCCATGTTAAAGGTTGGAAAATCTGATGGGCAGTGCTCTTTCCATGGGTAGGAGTTCTTTTGGATGGTTTTGGACCCCAATTAATATATTTCCTAATCTTTGCTGGCCTGATAATTTCCTTAAGATGAGCAGCAGTTTGGTTTAATAAAAACAGGACCTAATCGAACATTTAAAGCATTTCTGAAACCAAAGCCAACTGCTCTCTGGCCAGACTGTAAGGGCTTGTAGCTGTCAATCAACCCCCAGTCTACCCCGCCTCCCTCATTAGGAAGGTAAACAATGAAAAGAAGAAGTAGATGATGAGGCAGATAGGAGAACAAATGAGGACCTAGAGGGAAACAGGACACCAGCTTAAAAAAAAAGGCATGGCCACTGACTCATGCAGCCCCCATCCTCCAGCAAATGCACTTTCCAAAAAAGAGTGGAGTGCAATCCTTTCGGGTTTCTCCCTTCTCTCTCCATTGCCCTGGGCAATCATGTTAAAACTCACATGGCTGGTGCTTATTCAGATAAACCTAACAATGCACACCGCTGGTTACCATGTGAATCTTCACAAACCACACAAGAATGTGCTGGTTCAAATCCCCCCCACCCCCTCCAAAGCAAAATTTATTCAAGACAGCAAACTGCTCAGCAGCTATATGAAAGCAAGTGGTGCTAGAGGGAATTTTATCTTGTATTTACGAATTAAAAATTAGATGCATCATCATGCAACAGAGGTTAGAATAGCAGCAAGAAGCTAGAATAGTTTATTCAGTTTTATCACTATTCTTTTCATTATAAGCTCAAATACATACATATACATATGAAACATACCATATATTAATTATCCACACTTGATACAAAACATCACACAAATAAATGGTCACATCACATTCTTATTAAAAAAATGAAATATTCTGTAGCATGGAGAGGAGTAAAGAAATAATTACTATGAAAAGTTTTTCCTAAATGTAAGAATTTAAAAAATAATAACAAAACAGCAAAGCTGAAGAAAAGCCCTATCATTTTATTCTTTGGATTTAAATGCAACTGAGTTTCAACAATGCTGGTCAATTTTCTAATCTGGTTCTTGTTCTTAATCAGTCTCATTCTACACAGTAGATGTATTAATAACCTCTCTAGGGTGGAAAGATCTTAAAGGTCATCTAGTTTAATTTCAGGTAACTGTACTTCTAGAAATGTTAACTCAGAGAAAACCCTGCTAAAAGATTTGTAACTAAATTTTACAATTATTAAGATTACTAATTTTGATGAATATTAATTTTTCCAATCCAACCACAAGAAATTATTCTGATTATAAGATTTAATTTATAATTCTTTACTTCCAAAACATTTTGATAAGAACTTCACAACTGGGAAGTTTTCTCCACTATCCACTTACAAGTATAATTAAATAGAAAATTACAAAATGTTTTAAAATCAAGAAAAAAATAAATTTTAACAACAGACATAATTTTATTAATTATTTTTCCTTTGCACCTGAGCAGTGACTTTTAAGGCTTTTATTAATAACTAGAAATATCAAGACTTTTTTAATTAAAAAAATAAGATTTTAATAATGTGGATAAGAGAGAAAACTCTATTTTTAAAACCCCTGAAGTATTGAATAATTTAAAATTTTTTAACTTTTCCTAGAAATTAGTATTCTTCAATTTCCCATAACTGTAACAAACACATACTTAAATTATGAATATTTAGGTAATTTTCATCATTTTAGTCAGATTTAACATTAGAATTTAAAATATTCCAGCATAAATGTATAGCATTTTTCATATTAAATCTGTCAGTACAACATTGATATCTATCTACAAAATATTAGTCAATTGTAGAGGCAATAGCTATGTGCAGTGAGTACATTTTATATTAGCAAAACTACTTTAACTTTGTATTTGCTTTCTCCTGGGAGTAAATTTATACACATACACACATATTTGAATGCTAATTTGGGAAATTAAGTAAACTATTTTGATGATTTTAAAGAAAATTTAATATCTTTAAAATTGATCAAGATTCACATTTGTATGTTCAAGTCGAAATTTAAAAATTAGAAGAAAATCCCCTTTTAAATAGCTTCACCAACACATAACATCATGTTTTAAAAACTTGCATCTAAGTTTATGTTACCTGTTATGCATTTTAAGAAAGGATTAGTCACCTACAACTCCAGTCACCGCTGGCTAGATGTACACTGACTTTGGCTTGGACAGACCAATGTGGGTTCTGATTAATTTAAAGATTTCAGTGTACTTTTGCTACAAAAGCCATATCCTCTCGCAACAAATAGGATTAAGTTTTGATGCTGCATTTGAGCCGAAGTGTTGAAATAAAGAGATTCTATTTATGCCCATCTGTGCTGAGCTGTTTTGCTAATTTTAAAAACTCTTTTTTATATATAGGGCCAATTATTCATTCCCTGATTCAGTTTATTTGCTGAAGTTGATAATTACCTTAGAAAAAAGGCAGAAGAAATACCTATAAACACTTTAATAGAAAGGACCTAAAGTTCTTGTAGTAAACCTTCTACCTTGACACTATAAATAAGCCTGGGACTTTGATGAAAATTAACACTAGTTTTGTAAAGAGCACATTGGGGGATTGCAGTCAAGTCTTATCTTTAGTTCCAGTCAACTAGCAATCCTGAAAGAGTTTGCATCATCATCAGAGCAGGCCATTTGATAGGATTCTACTGCTGTACCTAATCAATCTATGGAAGACTGTGGCTGTGCTGTGTAACAAAGCTAAAATAGATTTACAAATGGGGTTTTAGGGGATAAGCTCCTCCACGGGATTACATATTGATTTTAAATATAAAAAGCTTATCATATAAACCATAACTACAAAAATAGTGAACCTATGCATAAATCCCTTTAGAAGAGCACCCACTTCAAACTCTAAGCCAAGAATAAATCAAGATGTACAAAATCCTAGAGAAGATCCATTTCTTGTGCAGAAAATGAACATACCACTTTCTAAAAGCCCACCCCAATGTGTGCAGAAATAAATTTACCTTTCCTGAGGGGACATTAAATAATCTGGAACAACACACACACAAAAAAACTATAGGAAAAGTATCTAAAAGATATTTGTTAGCTTAAGGGATCCTATAACTTAGCACGGTAGAGTGAAACTCCTGCTATGAAAAACACCTCAGGAAAGAAAGGTGAAAAACAGGCCAAAGTGATTATGGATTCTCAGAAGAATGGATATATTGAATATTATTTTTTCTTTTGCTCTGAAAGCAAGCTTTTAATACTTCTTTCAGTGTGCTATGGCTATTAATATTCTGTGCTTTTCTCCTGGTGAATGGTTTCAGCTGCAGATTTATTTGAAAAGATTTTAGTTTATTTATTACGAAAACCATCTTATAGCTACTACATAGAAGAGACGGGAAAGAACAGAAGAATAAACTTTAAAACAAAGGAAAGCAAAACAAAATCAATCAGTGTTGCCTGTTTGCATGTTTTTCTGTGGTGTTTTAAAACTCCAAAAGGCTACTGAACTGTATGTGTGTCCATTCTCAGGGTTGGCTTAGAGGACACTGTCTTCACTGGACTGATGGTCACAATTGACAGTACTTCTCCAGGACAGCCCAGCGTTGTACTGCCCAGGATAATGGGATAGGCCTCTCTCTAAGAAAGTGTCTTTATTTGTAATGAACAGGCTGCTTCTTTCCTCAAGTCTTTTTTCCCTCAACCAGCAAAAGAAACTGGCTGAGATTTAAGGCACAACCACATATGGGACAATGCTATTAATTAAAAAATAAAACAAAACAGAGTTTGAAAAAATATGACTTTCTACTGACTGGTCTTCCGTATATACAAGAAGAGAAGGCAGATAAAATGTTAGATTATTTAAGCTTGTAGGTCTGGTATATAGGGACAGGACTGCCAATGAAACTGGGATCTTTTATACATATTGTGGCCCTCCTTTTAAGATGCTATTTGGTAATAATACTGGTTTGGGGATAGAAGCAATATGTGTCTTAAAAGTCAACTGTATTGTATCATGTATTTTAGGGATGGTTTAATTTACTATACATGAGAGAATGGGTAAAAAAAACTTTTTTAATACTCGGTATTGAGGGTAATGTATAATGAATTTATAAAGAATGAACTGTACAATGAGTTACATATTATACAGACTACATTTTATATTACATACATTTTTTACAATTCATACATTTTATATTACACATACCTACATATATACTATATAAATAATATTTGCTGTAACTATCTTTCAAGTGACTATTTAGCTTTCCAATCTCTTTTAAAAAGTATACCCTGACTACAAAAATTATATCAAGAGAAAAATACCATTTAATACTTGTTCATTTTATTTCAATGGCAAGTTTCACAGAACTTCTTAAATAATTCCGACAAATTTAATAGTCATTATCAATGGTATAATTTGATACATTTGGAAAGCCACTTGAAGGAAACTGACTACCTGAAATTTTCTAAATAAAGTAAATCTGATTTCTAAATGAAGATATACAAATGTTGCCAGTCATTTATCAAATGAGATTATGGATATAAAAGTGAAATAAAACTATAAATGTATAAGATACTATTTAGATAATTAGCATGTATTTTATCTAATAACAATATTAATTAAAATATTTAAAAAATGTATGGTTTCATTTGTCTTCCCCTTACAAACTTGAATTTCCAGTTTGTGAACTAATTAGAATTGACTTATTATGGATCAGGTACCTTATCAGGTGAAGAAGGAAATTACCATGGACAGTCAATGGGTTAAGAGGTCAATATAGAATAGGAAAATAAATTTACATTGATTAGACAAAAGGTCCACTTTACAGAGCCCAAAAGATTAGCTTTTAAGCAAGCATCTTTAACTATAAGACCTTTTCAATTAAGCTGTAGAAGGAGAATAGCATTTGAAAACAACTAAGAATTAAAAAAATAATCATACAGAGTAGATATCATAGTTAAGCTAGCTAATGTTTACCATGCTTAGGATTCATAATTCATTTAAAAGCTTGATGAAAAGTGTGAAAGTGTCTCATTTATGCCAATCTTTGCCTACATAATCACTTAATAGGAACTGGAATCTTAAGAACTATAATAGACTGGACAGTGACATTTCTGTGAAAAATCAAAATGATAAATCTTTCCCACACTTCCCCAGTGGAACAACTTTAAATTGCAAATAGCAAAATGTAATTAAATCATTTAACTCCTTATATTTTCCATTTTATTGACATTTAAACTTACTGACAAAAGTTAAGACAATTTTGTGTTTAATAGCAACCATAATGATTATCTGAATTAAGATCCCCCTTAGATTTTATATGACCTATGTTTTTTGACTCCAAGGCATTTATTTGCAAATCCTGTAGGTCCCTAGTCAGACCACACCTTTGGAGACCAGAAGTGTATTACACCCTTTAAATCTCTGACAATTGACACCTCACGTACCTCACACTCCACTCTAACATTTCTTACCTTCAATGGCTAGCATTGCCCGCAATTCCCGATTCAGCAGCTCATACCTTCGTTCTAAATCATGTTCTTTTTCCCTAGGCAAGTTACAAAAGTTCATCAATATGCTAATTACTAAATCATTAAACACTTAAAAGAACCTTTAGGTTACATTGATTTTAGGACTCATAACTGACTTTTCTCTTTAACTTTAAGCTACTCCAAACAAATGATACACAAACCTAAAACCTTCCTTAGGTTGAATATTTATTAGTGCTATTATTTTTCTCCTTCAATTTTGAATTGCACAGAGGTATATTTTAATTTGCAGATAAGTAGTCTCATTCTTCAATGCTTCTTGTATTAAGTGCCAGGTATAAAGCTATTTTGTAAAATCATTTTCATAGTTCACAATAAACACTCTTTGTCTACAACTCCATGTAAAAAGTATAACATCAAAGTACTACCAGTGCAAATTTAATATAGAGACAATTAAAACTCCAGGATTAGTTATTTTTTGTGCTTCTTCATAACTCTTTTATCAAGTTCAGGCATGGCAGAAATGACAAAAATAGATCTTTTCACTAAAATAAAACATGTAAGCCTACTCCTTCCCACACTAGGTGGCATTATATAAGAACATTGCTAGTGAACAAAAAGGAACAAGCATTAAATCCTATAGTGAACTAAATGCTAAGGACTAAGAATGCTTACATTTGGTCTAATCTCCATTTTACTGTAATTCTTGCACTCATAAAACGGTTATTTCTATGTAAGTCTTAATCTTTTATCCCAAAATTTAGGGTAACATCATTTGTAGAATACAAAGTTACTTTTGTCTTTATTAAGAGTTATTTTAATTTTTAACTTAAAATTTGATATTAAATAAATTCCAATTTTATTTCTTTTCCCTTCTAACCCTTAACATATACCAAATCTCCTTTTTGTACACAATGCTTTATTTCTTTATTTCAAAAATTGTTTATATTCATTGGGTTTCTGTATAATAAACACAATTGGTTCTTTTCAGTATCACTATTTTAGAATTCAAACTGTTCAGATGAAAATTGGTCACACACTACTTTTATTTTTATATATAATATACTATTATCTCCAAGGAATAAAAAAGTTAAGCCTAATAAATACGAAACCTGAAAGAAGGCAATGACAGAAAGCTTAAAATTCATCAATGTTGTAGGAAAAACAAGCATAGTCATGAGTACTTACAGGAGAGAGAGCTGGTTCATTCTCCTTATTAAGGCATTTTTCTTATTTACTAACATAAACCATTCCTGCATCATAGCTTCTTCTTCTTCTGTGTTCCTTCCTATAATTCAGAAAAAGATTTCTTATTATATGATATTTACAAGGAAATAGTTTAACACAGTGTTGTTTTTTAACGTGAAACTTTTTAGCTACCCCGACAGTACAAATTAAACTGTTTATAACAACATAAGATTAAAGTCCAAAGCCTGAAAAAAGAAATCAGTATTTAAAAATTCATAAGCCAATCTTCTAAAGCTGGTATTATTCAGCATGTATTTTTCAGTCCCCCTTAACATATCTACACATCATACTAACACTGAGTACAGTCAGAAAAAAAGTGTTCCAACTTTTAAATCCTCCCCAGAGGCTGATTTATTATTATGTTTCAATGAGGAACTTCTGGCACTGACAGACATATGGTCATGATAAAAAAAAAAAAAAAGTTAAAAAATCATTATAAGAATTACAAGACTAGCAGGAAGATCAGAGAAGTCCAGAGATTTTGTGAAAGCTTTCACTTGTAATGACTTGTTTTTTTCTTATTTTCCTCCCCAAAAGTAAACTAAAGATTTATGTGCATATACCATTCTGGAACTCATCATCCCTAATGGGTAAATACTTGCAAATCATTTAAAATAGATTATAAATGACCAGGTTACAAAAAAGGCTTACAGCTATCTGTGAAAAAAAACAACAACAAAACCCAACATTATAATAAACATAATGATATTCAGTAAATCAGAGAACAGTTGAGCAGAGAGATGATCTAAAACTTGAGATTATAAATTTACTGACTGCACATTTAAAATTCACTTTCCCTAATATCCATTCCACCATCTGTACCACTACCACCCTTTAAAGGCCAGTGTATTAAGGATCATGATACACAGTGCATATTTGTTATTGTTCCCATAGAAGTAGGCCACAATCATACTCAAGAAAAATATTAATTCCCCACCATCTCCCTTCCTTTCTCTCCCTTCAAATTGTACCTAGTCAAATATGTAAATCTTTGACTTTTATTCCCCGTGAATTTCACCCATGATTGGTTTATTGTTTTGCTAGGCCGTCATTTGATACTTCAGTTCAACTTCTGTATAGATTCATAGGGTTTACTTAAATATCTAATAAAAAACTAAATATCCCAGCTAAGACTCAATATCCAGCTATTTCCCTAAGTTTTATTTTCTTTTAAAGCAAGGTATTTTCTTTTAACTTTCAAACACACTACCAGTCCATTTAAAAAATTCAAACAATATAGAGGGACAATTGAGTAAAAAGTCAAGTCCTCTTTCACCAACCCCACACTCCCCAATTTTCCACTCTACCTCCTTTCCCCAGAAGTAAATACTATTACAGTTTAGCATAGCTCCTTCCAGACCACATACATACTGTGTGTCCCCGAAAATAAGACTTAGCCAGATAATCAGCTCTAATGCGTCTTTTGGAGCAAAAATTAATGTAAGACCCGGTCTTATATTATAATTATATAAGACAAAGTCTTATATAAGAGCCAGTATTATATTATGTTATGTTATGTTATATTATATTATACTTTATATTAAAGCTGGTCTAATACTAAAATAATACTGGGTCTTATATTAATTTTTGCTCCAAAAGACGCATTAGAGCTGAATGTCTGGCTAGGTCTTATTTTTGGGGAAACATGGTAGCTATGTCTATCACACACATGTATACCTTGTCTAGACACATACAGTGTTCTTTAACGTCAGTGAGATCATATTATGTATTGCCCCGTGCTTTTGTCACGCTGTTTGAAGATCTACTTCATTCTTTTTAATACTTGCATAAATTATGGACGTACCATAATTTATTTAACTATTTCCACATTAATAGAAATTTGAAGAAAAATTCAGAATGAAAATAAGTGTATAAAGAGCTGATTTGTGTGCAAAAGATTAAACATGTACTTCAGAACATTCCTGTAAAACAGATTATCTGTTGTTCGTTATTAGGGAGAAGAGTGAGAATATGTTCCTTCATTAAATGCTGTTAAAACTTTATGGTATGAAGCAGACTTAGGATATATTCTTTTAGAGTATGAACAAAAGTCTTTATTGTTTTACAGTATTTTTAATCTCTCCTTTAGGGTAGCTAGTTGTGTATTCACTTTGGACCATGTGATGTCTTGACACTGGTCATGTGATATAGGCTGCGATAGGAACAAATCCCTGGGTAGCAACAAAAGAAGAAAGAGTAAAAAGAAAAAGCTGAGAAAAAGCTTGCAATTTGGAAAAAGGCCAATTGTACCCTGGTGAAGGCCTTTTTGATCAGTGAAATCACACATGTGTGCAATATTAATAGGCACAGTTTTATGATATTTTATTTCCTGATTAAAGACTTAATTCTTATGTTCATAGCCTAAGTAGCTTCTAAAAATAGAGACATACTAAAACTTTGTTTTCAGTTTAATTTAACCTATAATTGAGGCTTTCAAGCAATACTAGAAGGAACTGGCCTACTCCTAAATTAGCATCATTTTCTTCAATGGAAGACTGCTTCCGTGACAATAACAATATTGGTACTGTGTTATTTTCAGTTTAACTCATGCCTATGATTTTTAGATAAGAATAAAAGAAATCCCTCCCCTAATTGTTGGGAAATAATTAATAATACGAGAGTCTCATGTTGCAAAAGGAAATAAGCCTAACCTTAAGAAATATTTAGACACATTGCTACATAGATTATATAAATTAACTGAAAAAACATATTTGAGGTTAAATCAATTATGTTTCACTAACTTGTTATCTGAGCTTGCCCACAATGATGGAAATCTATACTTAGCCCAGTAATAAAAAAATTAAATTTTCTTCTAATACATCATTACACTATTGTTTTTAGGGATTTAAGATTTTTTAAATTTAAAAAGCTTTTAAAAGCCAGTAAGTTGAACCATTACAAATTAATCCTGACTTTAATAACTGGTTAAAGACCCCTTTAGCTTTATAAGTAACAAAAAATATTAAAGCCTGTGATCACAGTGAGCTTTTCTCATTTCTCCTCTAACCATTTGTTATTTAATCCAATACTAGTAATCCAATTTGTCCATCAGACTTTTAAAGGGCAGAATGCAACTTCCTTAGCTTAGACACTTTTCAAAGTACAATATATTTTTCAAATGAATGCTGGATGTTTCATTTTTCCCAACTGTTCCTAGCTCTAATGCATGAGGAAAAAAAGAACAAGATGAACATTGTTCATACTGATTAAGTAAGAGCTCATTAAAGAGCTGTCAGTGCGGTACTTTGAATATGCATGAAGCATATAATCAGATCTAGTACCGTCACTAGAGGAGAATACGGTAAGTACAAAGGATTGATTTAATTACTTAGAGTGGGCTGTGGTGGTAAAGCAGTCTTGTTAGTGCAAAAAGAAAAGGAGGCTGTATTCTGGCACTGTTAGAAAAAAGGCAGTTTTAGCTTCTGCCACAATACATAATCTCAGAATAAAGCACTTTACATTGTAGCTTAAAATGAAGACTGTCATTATTTTATAAAATGGCCATAAATCATTAATTTTTTTCTTTAAACCTACCTGGTTAACTGCTTCTCTTTCAAAATTATCTTTGATTTCTACTTATAACTACATTTTTGTTACTTTAGAGTCAACACTCATACTTTTTTTAATTTAAAAGTTTTTGTTTTGTTTTATGAACTGAAAAATTAAAGATATAGTATTAAAGATCATTTTGAAATTTAAAAAAGTCAAAATAACCCATTTCAATATACAGTTACTAAAATGTGAAAGCATGGCTGACTTGTTATACTGTCTTTTAAAACATAGTGCCTCATATTTATTATAAATATACAACCAATAGAAACATCACCATAACATTTAAAAGTATTGACTAATTAATATAATCTCTGGTATAACTGCTTTCTACCTTGTTTCCTTAAAGACTTCTGTTTTTTAATTTGCCTCCAGGAGTGCAACATCTTTTCTGACACTGCAGTCTCCATGTCAGATTTTTCTTTTTAATCAATTATTGTAGCTGGACTATGATTTGTAAAAATTATTAAATAATCAAGAATAATGAAAGGAAAAAACTATGTAAATATGACTTCAACGTATTCTTCCTATCACATAGTTAACAAAAACTACTTAATAGAAAGCAGCATAATACACAGCACTACATACATAATGTTAGTTGACTATAGCAACCAATTTTTTATTCCATTTCCTAAAAAAAAACAAAAAAAGACTTAAAGTTAAGATTTAATTTCATTCAAAAAGTCATTCATTCACCGGGAATTTGTATGTAGTTTTCATTTATTTTTTTCAGAAGCAGTACTTTCAATGTAAATTTTTAAATAAATAAAAGCGAAGTTAAAATACTAAAATTTTGAATCGTAGTTTAAAAAGCTGTCCACTAATTAACTTTCCTAATTAATCTGTCACCATAAAGTTATCTATTTAGAAAGATACATTTTTAGACAGTTAACCCTTATATAAACGCAAAATAAGGAACAATACAATTTTAGTGGAACAAAAGATGAATTCAGAGGGAAAGAATGAGAACACAAAAATGTAGACTGTTGTACACATAAACAAATTCAAGATTTACCACCATGAAAACATTAAAGAACGCTGAAATCTTGCCATAGCCCCATAGTGGAGATGGTTGACTAGTGATCACATATGATCCTTAAAGAGCACACCATAGCAAAGCCAAACCAAACGTAAAAACAGAAAATTTGCCATTACAAATCATCTTGATGATATAATTACATGAATATGATGACCTCTTAAAGACATAATATATTACAAGAGAGAGATACATGAAAGTGTCCAACTAACTGGTATTGGAAAAACATATTTTAATAACAAAGAAAGTGAAATCTGGTAGTTATTTAAAGTATGAGAAAAGTGAGTCATGCAGGGTCATGGACACATGAACTCCAAAGCCAACATTATTGCAGGACTCCAGTGCCCTGGTTTAGAAAAGATTTTAAACTTAGGAGATAGAGCTTTATTATGAAAACAAATTTTACTACAGAAGCAAATAGCTATTAATGTTTCTACTCCAAGAATATCCTCCAATAGTAATCAATATAGATGAAGCTCATAATCTTTATTGATGTTTTCAGCAGCAATTGTCTTGAAACTATTTGCTTAGCATCATATATTTCTTATTGTATTCAGAATATAAACCTTGAGGAAAATCCTGTCTCCTTTTGTTGAAGTCAAAATAAACATACTTTTTATTTACCCATATAGTGAAACAGAATGTGGGGAGAGACTCGGCAACATCTCTCTACAGATAACTTTTGACAGACTTCTATGTATGTACTTCTTACAGGAGGAGGTATAGACAACTTCACCAAAGTTTTTCCTCCACAAACTTACACATAAGAAGCAGCTATTTCTCAAGATTGAAAATTGACAGCAGTCTTCTGGTACCAACTCCTTAACAGAGTCTGAAAGGCCTTTTTATGACGAAGGTCAGTGCCAGATTTCTCAAAAGGAAAACTAAGCACAAACTTAATATAACAAAAAGAAAAAAATAAATTTAAAAGCATGGAAGTAATCATCATGGGAATATTATAACTGATGAAATTCATTCTATTTACTTATAGTTTAGTATTTTTTTTTAATTACATACTGGATGGGTTGCACCCATAACTTTTCAGTGCAAGAGCGTGTGCTAATATGACCCACATTTCAGGTAATGCATGACTATCTTGACTATCTACTGTTTAAACAGGCACTTGGCTAAAGGCAAAACACTCAGAACAGAACTCTGAAACTATATTTTTTAAGGTACACTTAACATATTTTGTAAAATGGAATAAAATACAGTGAGTCACTTTTCAGGCATCATTCAATCAGACTGCAGTCTATTTGGGGAATTAGTTAGGCCTCCTCCAATAAGGGGAAAATGTGAACTGTGAGCCATGCTTACACATGGAAAGCTTCCCCGGCCATTTCTCCCCTCTCTTGAAGCCCCTTCTGTTTGGACTGCACCTGGCAAACTCCTCTCTACCCCTTCCCTATTCTAGAGCCTTCTCACAGTCATGCCATGGAAACGACTAAAGAGTGGCTCTAGAAGTGACAAAGACATTCATATTATAGATGACCATGAACTGCTGAATATTATTTCTTGAAAAGTGGGAGTGGAGAAAAGCAGTATTTCTAGATTAATGTATTTTAAGATCTGTGATTTTAAATATGTATGTATATATGCCTAAATTAAATATTACAAGAGGTATTTCTAAACTTTTATATATTCAAGTAGGTCAAAATTTCTGAGGGAAATCTTATTAGAAAAGGGATTCTTTTTTTTTTTTTTTTAAGGTCATCTGGCACATAGTTTTTTATAGAGTGGTCTGGGACCCAACCCATACTTTATTTTATGGAAAAGCACTTGACTCATAATCTTTAGAATAAAGACCTCTTATAAACTAAGGACTACCTTTACGAATGTTTACTTACATGAATTCCAAGAAACTCCTGTGAATAAGACTATAAATTCTGGTAGGGCCAATTTGTATACTATCTATAGTTTCTGTGGCTGGTCAGATCTGATGCAAATAAGATCAACACTGACTCTACATCCACAATGGTTTTTTTCCAGTTTGGTTAAAAAAAAAAAAAATGGACTGAGCCTCTTGATCTTAGACTGACTGACCTTGCTAAACCTCAGTTTCTCTATCTCGGTAAGAATAATCACATTACTTACCTCACACGGTTATTAGAGGAATCAAAGGAGAAAATCCATGTCAAGTTCTTAGGACAATACTCAAGACTGAAAATACCAGCTATGATGATGATAATGAAGAGGGTGATGATGGCATGTGGTGAAATCAGGAACTGGAGATACAAAGATGTGGTCCCTTCCCTCAAAAGGGCTCATAGTTTAATGTGCAGACAGACACATAATCAGGGATAGCTGGAGAGAGGGTAAACTTCTAAACTCCATGAACAAATTATATTTTAAACCTTGGTTAGTTATAACAAAGTATATAGTTAGTAAGTCATTGGTCATAAGCAGGGTAGGTGAAAAATGTGGGTGAATCAGTACAAACTTATCTCTGCAGCTGGAAAAACAAAGTGAATGTCCTAATGGGTCATCGGTGTCCTGGTGCATAGGAAAGACATCCATAGCCATCATGACACAACAATGTGGCTGTGCTCCAGGTAATGACAGTCTAGTTATTTGCAGTGAGTTTCAGAGATTTAAGAACAAGGTAGATCACTGAAAACTGCTTTAGCAAAAAATGAAAAAGGTAAGTTTTAAGATTGAAAATTATGGGCTAATAGAACACATCAAAAAGTTTACTAGTTATCAAAATAAAGTAAAAAAAAAAGACAACTTGTAGTACAAATTGATATAATTTTAAGAAAAGAAAGCCCTTAACAAGAAAAACCAAATATTTCTAAAACAAAAGTTTCACTGAGAAAGTTAAGTTTTCATCATTTTTACAGAAAGAGATTTTGATGTTAAAAGCAGAGCATCTTTAAAATCAGCTTATGAAATTGGCAGTATAGATGAAATACTAAATGCCAGGTAAGAATGAGATTAGATTCTGTTGAGAGTGTGGAAAATTAAATATACATTATTTTTAAAATATAGAGAAACAAACCAGGTAGATATGTTCCAAATAGAGTTCTTTCTAATAATTTCTCCAAATATGTATTATGTAGTCAAGTTAGTCAGGTACTCTTTTAGGTAACCTCCTCCTGTGTTGCTTAAAGTCTTTAAAAACTGGAGTCTCTGTATCCCCAGAGCCTCCAGTTTCCAGTAAGGGATGAATTCAACCCCTAACCCCAGTGTGCTACCTCTTCTGCCCCGTACCTTCTTTGATCATTCTTGGGTTCAGATAACCAGGTAACCGTGGACTACACCCTCCTTTATGCAACCCCTTAAATTATTTGGTGAGGAAGAGCTGAAGGGAATTATGCCTATCCCCTTCGAGCCCATGGCCACATTCATTCTCAAGACACAGAAGCCTAATGAAAGTAGAACACTGCAGCACCATCGCCAGCAGCCTTCTAACCTGTACAGGGCTTCAACAACGACACAACACCTTGAATCAAATGCAATGAATGCTCTTGTTCAAGACCAGGCCAGTTGACTAGTGTGAGTTTCAGTACCATACTACCTTGTCCAATGCCCCTCAACCTTCTTTCTCAATGGAGACATTCTTTTCATCAGTATACACAAGAGACATTCATGATGGACTTGCATCCACAGTGCTGTTTCCTGAAGCCTTGGGAACAACAGTGTCGCAAAGAGACCTCTTATCAGACCCCTTACAACCAATAACTTTCTCATAGACAGGGAATAATGATGATGATGATGATAGCATCAAATACTGAACGAGGTTATATAACATACCTAAAATAATACAGCTGGTTAATGGTTAACTAATCCAGGCAATCTGTCCTATGAACCACCATTCTTAGCCACCCTACTTGACACTCATAGGTAACCAGTGTTACCAGAACAGGCCCTTTATTTAGAATTCAGGCCAATCTTGTCAAAGCCTTCAGAGTGGCTCTAATAAGAAAAACAATAAAAAAAGAAAAACAAACCTCTGACAAACAAACCAACCAACCATTCTGTTCACTTAGTTCATCCATTAGTAGAAAGGATTTTGTTTGCTCTTGCCATGTAGGCCACTGGGGCTTGATCCAGGGCTATACATCAAGGATATCAAGGTGAGTCAGCCTTTCTTCGTATGCAGACGTGCCCGTAAAATCCTTGAATTACAGTTTGGTGTATGATGTCTTCCAGAAACAGGGGATTCCAAAAATAAAACTGTTCACTTCTTGGGCAACTAAAAGCTACTCTGACTCCATTTGAGCATTTGAGGCAGCCTTCAATGAAAATGGCCAAACAAGAATGCTCTGCCTAGTACTGGATTATTAGGGTGCATTTAAGTTCTAGCTCTGCTCTTTAAGAGCTATGAAAACTAGGACAAATTACTTAATCTCCCTATGCCTCAGTTCCCTCATTTGTAAAACAGAGCTAATAGTACTACTTTATAAGGTTTTAAAAAGATTAAGTGAGTTAATATAGGTAAAGCACTTAGAATAGTGCCTGGCCTATAATAAATGCTATATAAGTACTATGATGTTATATAAGTACTATGATGTATAATAACGGTTGTTATTGTTTTATTCTCATTCACTCTCCCTCCTTTTCCCTCCCTTTTTCTTTCTTCCCCCCTACATACATATATACCACACACACACACACACACACACACACACACACACACACACACACAGTAGGCAGCTACATTCTTTATTCAAGCTTCAGGATTCCCCGACTGTCTGATTCCTAGGATTATTGATAGAGCAAAGCATGGTGATTGCTTTTGGCAGAATCTTACTTTTTCTGACGGCCTCTGCAAGCATCAGAAAGGCCTACCCACAGAAGTAAACATGTTGGGTAATCTGGTGCAAGTCTTAAAACGTTAGTTCCATTGAGCATGGTATTTCTAATGTCTTTACATATCTATTTTACTGGACCAATCAACTAAAATGCATCTGACCATTCATTTCAACTTTTTCATTCCTCTCAAGTATAGAAGCCCATCAACTACCCATTCTCCATTTTTCTTTCTTAAAGGAGCTACTCAAATGCAAACCCTCTATGAGACATTCTCCTTCTCAAAGTTATACAAGTTTTGTTAAGTTTATTCCAAAGGTTCTCTTGCCAATAGCAGTTCCTTCACTCAGAAATTCAGGGAAAATAAATATCTAATATGTTACTCCCCCAGAATCTCTAGAACTCCCAAAGATTTAAGTCTATTCCAAAGGTTCTTTTGCTAATAGCAGTTCCTTCAGTCAGAAATTCAGGGAAAATAAATATCTAATGTGTGACTAGCAGAATTTCTAGAATTCCCAAAGATATTAGATTTCTCCTATATTTAATCCCTGTGATATGTTTGTTCAATTCCTCCTTTTATCATGATACAAATTTTTAGATCTGAAATTTAGACGGAACATCAAACTGCCCCAAGAGTTCCTCTCAGATTCTGGCATAAATGTTAGGGGCCAGCAGTTAGCTATATGTCCTTCTGTTGTGTTTTATGTTCTCTCTCTCTCCCTCTCCCTCTCCCTCTCCCTGACCCTCTCTTTCTCCCTCTCCTCTCTAAGGCTACAGCTCACTTAAAGAGGTTCAAAGCAATCAAATCTAAAACACTTAACCTACATACCCACCCAAAGTCATGGTCAACTCCAAGTCTGTTTACAATATTCACAATATTCCTGCTAACATTATGTATTTCAGAATTTAGTAAAACAGCTACCTAGTCTACACTGACAATTTTGCAACATTCAGTATAATTTTAACCTTTTACTGAGATTCAAAATAATCACTTGAGGAAAAAAAATGGTATAAAAGTTTTAAATTTTGGCTTCCTCTAATTTTATTCTCATGAGAAATTAAAACTTTATCATTACTTTAATATCTTATTTCTGTGGAAAGTTACACCCGAAATATGAAACTATTTCTATTTTAAATTAAAAAAATTTTTTATCAGCCAAGTATCTTCCTTGACTTATATTTTTAACTCTCTTTACATAGCTAGATCCTTCAAAAGCAAAACAGATACAACTATGACCAAATCTGTCAAATTCCAGTTCAAAAGTGTCTAATGGGGGAAATGATGCTTGCTGGTGGGGAAGAAATGTTGGTACTCAACACAATTCCTAGCTTTGGCCACCAAGTGGTGCTATTAATTCAGAGTGAACTGGCATTGGGGGAGTGGGTTGGGTGGCTTTGGGGTGGGTAAAACGTACACAACCACTCAGTAAAAGCAGAGGACTTGCAACTTGGATGTTCGTAACTCTGTGTACAGTGAAATTACACATCAGCTCTCACTCAATGTCACCAGCATAAAAACAAAGGCAAAAACCAATGCATATACTCTTATTTTGATGGTAAAGTCCATGATACTCCCTCAGGAAAATAACTGTTTACATATACATATCTGTATCAAATTATTCTTTCAGCTATATAAATAATCGCAGAATTTTGATTAACTTTCCTCTCTCTACAACATTCATCCACATTCTCCATTAAAACAAAAAAGCCTTAACAACAACAAAAAAACTTCTCAGTAATAAACACTAAAAATTAATCACTAATATTAAACATTTAAAAATATATAATTTAACTTTAAAAAATAGATACCAGCTCAACAGTTTTTCCTTAACATCTACTGTAAACTTTTCCTGAGGAAATGGCTTCTTTGAGTAGATGAATGTCTTTCACAATCCAGCTTAGAAATTACATATGTTCACAGGGATCAGATACACTGACTATATGTTTAGTTTTCTTATGCAATGCACACAGACGCCTATGCAAAATGTTACAGACATAACTGATAGCTAAAAGAGAGACATAGCAATTTACAATCCACTAGAAAAAAAGCTGGTAATGTCTCTACAATGGAATGAATAATGATTTGAAAGCAGAACTTTGTAGGTCTGTACAATAAAAAGAAGGTTCCCAGCTATTCAATTGGACAGTTCTATCTCAAAGATGTAGGGACCTAATAAGGGTCAGTATGTATCCAGTTGTCTCTGTACATCAACATCTGTACTTTTTAAGAAAAGTGTTTTCATTTGGGGAAACTGAGAGAAAGGTGTTAGAGCAGAGCTTGCATCCTTCCATAAACTTCCCTGATTTTTACTCTGGACTGCGGAGGCAATTCACACATGCTTCACCATTGGTGATGTCATTCTTTGTAAGAGAAAAGTTATAAAATCTTGGTTAAGTTTCTTAGGGTAGTGTCAAGATGAAACCAAAGAGGAGAAAATGCATTTGTAAAGTGGGTTCCTACGTGTATGTCCTAAAATAAATTTCTCAAAATACAATGCTTGTTATTTTTGTATGTGTCTCACAAAACTCATATAATGAAACTTACATAGCTTGAGGGACTAGCCAAATTCCTAAGGCTTTCTCCCAGTTATTTGGTTGTGAAAATGTTCACACAATTATCAGTTACTTTTTACATATAAGCCAAGGGGTAAAAAAACCAAAAAACCCAACAACTTAACAGTTTTATGCCTAATTGCCAAACCAACTCTTCAGGCATTTTTTGGGGGACAGTGCATGCGTGCGTGTTGAAGGAAGAGAGGAATTAGGATAGAATGCAAGATGTGCTTAGAAGCTAAAGAAAAATTTAAAGTAAAGGTAGGAACAATAATAAATAATGAAATTACTACGATTGATGATAGCAACTACTTTTATATTGAGTGCCAGGCTAAGTACTCATATAAATTTTATCTGTATCTGTATCAATATATTTTAGACTCTAAATAACTTCATGAAATAAGTTTTATCAGCCTTTTAAAAAAAATTAAGACCACCCAGATTCTGGCTGGGATCTTGGTGATTTTCAAGTCTATGCTCTTGAATTTTTATGCTGTTGCTGTACTACTTCCCTTAGCACTTGCAATACTGGAAGTTTAACATATCTCGGCCCCTTGTTTCTCAAAATGTGGTCTGTGGATCACCTGTATTAAAACTGCCTAAAATATGGGCCCCACCCCAGATCCACTTTATCAAAATCTTTTAGGCAGGGCCTGGGGAATCTATATTTTTAACAAAATCCTCAGATATTGTTTTATGCAGATAAAAGTTTGAGAACCACTATCTTAGCCTTTTTACAAATAAGTCACTAAGATTTTTTAAAAAGAAAGGGTGATATTCTATGTATAAGATGTTATTTTAGCATTGGCATGACATTACACAAATTTAATTTCACATTCAGAAGAAAAACATGTTGCTGCCAAATCAGTTCAAATGCCTAAATTTTGTTTCATAGATAGTTGCTGAGAAAAACACATTTTCCTGGAATTTCTACTCATTTAAGTGTTAAAAAATTTTATTGCAGTCTAGAATAAGGATGTACCTCACTTTAGGCAATAGACATGTTCCAAATTGAAAATTCTGGTGATCTGTTGATTCTTTAGTTTAAAATTTTTTATTTTATATTTCCAATTCAAAATTTCTAGTAGAAAATACTTTCTAAATGTCACTGGTGAAAATTATATACATTTGTTCTGGGTAAATGAATAACCATGAGTCAGCAAATGAAAAAGTCACCTAGATACTTAAATACTGCATATAGTAAAAAGTTGGAACATACAGTGAGTGCCAAGGAGAGAAGAAACTAATGCTAGAAATGAGAACCTTCGGATGTTTTCTACATCCTGAATCAGAGAGTTTCCTTTCTAGAAATCCTGTGATCCAATACCTATTGCATGAACTAAAATGATTCAAAACAGTTGAGTTCTACTACTTCTAGATATAATTTATGTACTTTCCTTCTTTAAATAATCCAAATAATGAAATGCAGATAGAAACAGATACTAAAACGTTTGAATTAGATGAACAAATTTTGAGATCAAAGAAATTCTGAAAGTATGACAACAGTTTTAATTTTCCTTGTAAACATAGAAGGAAAATAAACAAAAGAATTCAGAATTATTACCAATTTTTACAGTTGGAGTGTAAAAAAAGTAAAGAGTAAAAGCACTACAAGCACTTTAAAATGCAAACTCTCCTTTTAAAACAAACTTTATTATTTTCTTTACACTGCATTTCTATTAATTATTGATTGCTTTCGATAATCAAAGGCCAATTCCAATCTATACGTAATATATAATAAGTAAAATGTATAAATGTGCACAAATTAATTTATTATATCTTTTTTAATGCTTGATGGTGATAGGTAACATTCCTAACATATTAGTGTTTTTCATCTTTTGGTATTTTTTTACTTTAAAAGTGATCTTGAGAAATGTAAGTATTAACGAGATCATATAAATAATAATAACTGATATTTACTGAAGTCAGTATATGCACCAGGCACTGTGCAAATGCTTGATATAAGGCACCTAATTTAATTATCACAATTCTCTTAGATGCCATACCACATCAACTTTGACTCAGCGTGACTAAATTTGAACTAATTATATTCACTAACCAGGGTTAAGTTTCTACTCTCAGTGTATAGTACATTAGGCATCATAGAGCTCAAAAAATATTTGTTAAATGAATGAAAATCACAACACATAAAAGATTAAATGAATTTCATCCTTTATGGGAGTTGCAGTTAGCTTCTTTCCCCCAATTTTTATTTTTAAAGCCATACTGTCCTCATTCTAGTAAAGTGGAAACTGAGGCTCACAGCTAAGAAGCTGAACTAGAAAGCAGGAATGCATATAGCAAACACTAGAATGAGATGCTGGCTATCATTCTCCCAGCCAGGGCTCCTACTCACTGCTGGAAGGGCTGAGGCCATGTTTTCAGATGAAGGTATACTGAGGATTAAGCACTGAAGAAAAGCCTCTCCTATAATTATGCTAACAGCAGAGGAATACAGATGGGCTTTGGGACGTAATGGACAGGAGCACCAGAGAGAAGGTTCTCATGGAGATGTTAGAGAGCTAAGCCTTGGCTCACTATTTCTTCCACCTGGCTATAATTCTGCTAACCAAGGATATGAGAGAATCAATTGTTTGACATATTCTTTTACATTTTTTTATCTTTCTGAATATTAGATTAGGATGTAATTGCATGAAGTTGTATCACTTCTTGCACTTAGAAAATGATTTTATATTATTTTGCATATTTGGAGTTAGGTGACATAAAGTAACTAAAATCTTGACACAGCTGAAAACAGACACACAAAACAGACATATAACACCACATTTACCAAAAGTATGTAGCCTTTTACTTCCAGAAAGGAATCAACTCACAGTCTATCAAAGGATGTGGCTAATTGCCTCTGGAAATTGTGTTAAACATTCACTTTGTAGAAAATTTTCAGACACAATTTTGTTTTTTAAACTGTTTTTTTAAATTATGACACAGACTCAATGCCCTCTGAATTGTCAGTAGTAATTATTTTAGTAGGGAACGACAGGTTAAGTCTATGCTATTATGGAACCTTAAAGGTCACTTTATTTACTTTATAGCATCAAATTCCCTTACTTATTTTGTTTCTATTTATGAAAAGTTCCTTTGCAGAGACAAGATTATAATATTGTCTGCCCCTTTAATATTTTATATCAACAGAGATCAAATGGAAACATTCTACTTTAGTAAGCTAAAAACTTCTATTTTCTATTTTACCATGGTATATCATATGATGGTAGAAAAAAATTCATTAATAAAATGTACAGCTTTAAATTATTTTTAGCTTTGCAACTAAAATGCCCAAATAGACATCTCAATTAGTTTAATATATATTTTTCAATAACATGGTCTCTTTTTTATTGTAATTTGTAAGAAAATAGACATTGTTTATTAAAGAAAGAACCTCTACAAAATGGAGACATTTTATTACATGAATACTAATTCCCATTCATACTTGTAAGAAGCATAGAAATATGCTAAATGAGAAAGACTATAGAATAACCAAATATTTAAAAAACCTCTTGTATTTAGAAGATAGTTTCTATTTTTTGCCGACTTTATTAACTGTACTTGTCCAAGTTATTCCTATTAATAACGGGTTTCACCCCCTTCATTTCGTTAGAAGTGTGAATAAATTACAATTATCTTAAGAGGCAATATCTTAAGCCATGTAAACAAAGCTCAACATACAAAAATATAATTTATCAGAATAAAAGAAAATTTAAAAAATAGTGTATAGAAATATCAGAAACGTATGTGTTAATAAATGTGAGAAACATTATGAAAATTTTTCTCCACACAAAACCTGACAAGTGTAATTGTACCAAACTTCCTTTCCTGGTTATTTATTAGTTGTACACAATCAGTTTAACTCTAAGTTCAGATATCTTTATATATGACAATGTCCCCAAGTGTGGGTTTTCATTTTCCCCTTTTAGATATGGGTATGGTGAGAAATGGAGTTGACTACTCCTAATCTTCTAGTAAGTGCATAGTGATTGCTAAAGAAAAGAGATAGAGCTGGTGAAAAATGTTCCTTACAAATATATAATTTAAATCTCATAAAATATGTTTCTTCTAGCAAAGAACATATTTTTAAAGTACTCAATTCTTAACTTTAGTCAAACCTTAACTTTATGTTGTTATGTATACCCTAAACCATAAAAACTACATAACCTGCCATTTTCTAAATCATAGAATCAAATGGTCTACATAGACCCTGTTTTAATGTTAATGAATTTATAGACACAAATAGCTAGCATCAAGGCTACAATGAAAAGCAGAACACTTCAAGCATTTAATACAGCTAAAGGGGCAGATTAGAGATCAATAACAAAATCACCTGGTAAAAAGGGAAAAAGGTGTTGCATTAAAAGGCTTTTTACTTTACATGTGAAACAATACTGAGAAACCTGTATTTTAGCACTTGTACTCAATAGGCACTCCAAACTATGCAACGATGAGAACAGAAACCCATCCTTTCTAATAATCTTGTGACAAAAGCTAAAAGACATCATCCTATTAACTAGTGATCTCAACTGCTAATGCGGAGTACTTCCTGGTGCCTTTTATGTAGAATGCTGCTATTAAAAAACCACTAAACATTCACTGAGAACAACACAGAATCATTCATCTTTTATCAGCATCTCTTGTTAGAAGAGTATGAGTGGGGCTGAAGGTGTCATTGATATTATGGAGTGGAAATTAATCAGAAATTTTTCTCATATTTTCCTCATCTCACTAATTTACTTTTGTACAAATTTCCTCCTGTTAAAAAGTTCATACCCAACCCCCTGTTGTACTCTTTTAAGTTGAGAATATTCAACGAGTGCGTCCACTGAAAAGCACCAGGTCCTAACACAAAAAGCATTCGAAATTCTCATTTAGTTGTCTTTATTTTGCTAGCGCCATGTGGTCCTTGAAGATGTAGAAAACACGGGAAGCCGAGTAAAGATCAGAGCAAGCTCATTAGCATTCTGACAAAATTGGAGTGGTGGAGATGTATAGTTTGCCTAGTTTGTCGTTTTGAAAGCTACCGGTGGTAAGCTTTCTATTTCATTGTGCTTTTGTCTTTTGGGGGTGGGGGGGATGGGAGTTTCAAAGCAGCAGGGTTTGTTAGCTCTAGGTTTGCACAATGCATTGTGGGAACCTTTCCTGCACATTCAGCCCTATATAGTATCATTCCAGTTTGAGTCAAAAAGTTTTTTTCACCATTTATAAGAAAGGACATGTGTGTGAATCTTAGTGCATACCCTCAGTACATTTATCACAGCTTTGCTTTTCACTTTTGCCTGAATCATAAAGTCCAAAAAGAGTCAGAAACAGAACCTAAATGACATAATTTTCAATCTTTTAAGAATGTTGCCATTCATTTCACAACACAACATTAAACATTAATTCATTTTCTGCTCTTTGTCATAAACAACTAGCAAGCAACATGCAGGACTGATTCAGTTAGTTAAAATTCAAAAGCTCACTGCTCACTATAATAGACCTCAACTCTATTTTTGAAAATAGTATGAAGAAAAATGGTTTGTGCTTTAGAATTATGTAAATAAAGAATACCTCTTAGAAGACTTAAATAAGTTATTACACTAGTCATTTGATTTTCTTCATCGTCATCTTTTTCTTTCTTTCTTTTTTAAACATAAGGCTCACTTTGAAGAGCTAAATGGGCTACATTAATGCTACTATTCAACATGAATGTTTCCAAGTTGCAATGAAATGGATAAAGGTCTTTGGGGATGAATTTATCTGCTAAATCCTTGTGGTTGCCCTCCTATCTTGGATGATGACCCAAAAGAATGTCAACAGGTCATTTTCCCAGAGAGCTGGAAGGAGTCCCTATGCAAGCCATAATCTGCACATTCTCAAAGAACCATCTCAAACATTATAATTCACATGCGGTTTTGTGATTTTTCCTCTCATCTCTAGTACCCTAACAATATTTTGGATATCAGTGCCTTTGAAAAGAGGGCTAAACAACGTTTACACATGAATTCTACATATGGCATAAAAATTTTTAGATTTACTTTCAATATACATTTTAGAAACATGTTCATCTTGTTATAATAATATATTCATGGCATTGTGATAAATGTCTAAAGATTAGTATTTTTTTCTATTGTGAAAAAAGCAACTTTTTTATTATTAGTTATTATTTTGCTTGAATCAAACCTTATTCATGAAAAGTGTTCATAGTTTTTCTTAACTTGTAATTATTAAAAGCCCAGGGAAAGCTAAAAAGCTGTTGTGAGTGAAATATAGTATATGAGTAATCTGGTAAAATTAGTTTAGCAGTAAAAAAATAGATCATTTCTATATGAAGCCTCTGCATAGTAGCATTTGGTTATATCACATTTTATTTTCTTTGTACAGAAACAAACTACTAGACTAAGTAGTATGTTCTCATGGAGGGTATAGTTTTTATATATCAACTATTCATATTATATTAGAGCATGTAATTAAAATGATGTTTTTCTTTATTTCTAATTTAAGCTCTAATTTTCACCCTTTAAGGCTTTTCTTAGGTGTTTTACAATTTAAAGGTACATTCTCAAAAATAAATAAATAAATAAATAGAAAAAAACTGCTATGCATAATTTTGTGGTTATGGTGTGTGCCTATTTATATATTGTTAGATCATTAAACTTGACCAACTTAAAGCTTAATATTTAAATGTATCTCAACATTGAGCTGTTCTACTGCTAGCTTTAAAGCTATTTTAAAAATGCTGTTACTACAGTAATAATGACTGATTTAGTTCTATACTTTGCAATATGAATATAGCTGCAAAATTATTTATCTACTTCACTGCATTCTCCTACCAAAGTTTCTTGAATAAAATCATTTGGACTAGCTATATCAAATTAGAGAGCAGTCAGGAGTGTCTAAGTCCAGCTTAAAACAAATATCTTAACAATTACTTAGCCATATGGAAAATAGGGTATGTCTCTCCTCAAACTGTTTTAAAAATATATTTACTATCTTGAATTTAGACTTCATTAGAAACCTCTGACTTGTAATGCCAAGATTGCTGAAATATCACTCTGCTAAATAACCATGAAAAGACGTAAAAAAGCAGGACTTTTTAAAGCAGCCAATTAACAATTTTCTAATTTTTAAAGCATATTACATTTGCATTTATAACACCTTAAAAAAAACAAAGTGGAGTTAAAGCATTATGAATAAACAAATGCAGTTGTATAGTGAAATACAGCCACACACACACACACGCTAATATAGCTTTTTTTTTTTTTTTTTTTTTACATTATACCAAATTTGAAGCTTCTTCACAAGTGTTCACATTGTACTTGTGTTTGGGTTCCTATGACTTAAAGGCCAGATGCTTTTCACAAATGACCAACAATTGTAGAATAAATTAATGATTGATTTTTTTAAAGCTTTGATGGAATTAAGCATACTTCTTTTCTCAATGTGCCTATGTGAATGTTTGCCTGTTAAACTTTTTTTTTTTTTTTTGACAAGTGAGGCCACCCGGCAGAAAACAACTGATGCAAAACCCAGGAATAATCCCTCTGTTTAGTTCAACACTATGGTTAGCCTTAACACTGCCTCTATTATCCAATGGATTTAGAGAAACTTTCATTTATTTGTTGGCCTCAGTTTTCAATTCTGTTGCCCTCTTTAAGGAAACCTAGACTTATTCCTATGTAAATACATTTGCATACTGGTACAATGAAATGTTCTAGAATTTTTATTACCCTACTGAGCCAAATGAGGGCTACATTTATATGCAGTTTGAAAAATAACCAAGTGAAAAGAACCAAGATATAGGTTAATATTTTTACTAAGGATTTTAAAGCATATTGCAATAAACCTATACTGTTCATGGTACAAAGGTAATGTAATTATTTTCAACAGTATTTTAATAATATACAGTCATCTATTTTAATAAACCTGGAACCACTGGAACCTGAGAAACGTATTCCATTATAATAAAATCGGGGCAAATTTAGTACATTAAAATGTGTTATTTTTTTCTATAGGAATCTTTTAAATATGTACTTTTATTATAGATAGATAATATTTTACATTATATATTCAGAATCTAAACTATAAAAGGTTTACTTTACGTGAAATAAATCAAGTAGAATATGAGTTTTCAGTTTATTTGGGAGATTCAAATTAGGGATTCATTTAACTGTGTATACACTATATCAAATAATCCAATATAATTTTTAAAATACTTTAAAAAATCTATATTGTTTTCCTAGAACAACAGTTATTCAATTTATTTTTTTTTTTTTTTTAAATTAACTGTATAACAAACAGC